>NW_024412440.1:5602438-5699293 GCF_014898765.1 Herpailurus yagouaroundi | reverse complement strand
GAAAGAAAGAAAGAAAGAAAGAAAGAAAGAAAGAAAGAAAGAAAGAAAGAAAGAAAGAAAGAAAAGAAAAGAAGTTACAAGAAAAAGGCTGTATACATGGTTCTGTTCTTTCCGCCTTGAAAAGAATTGTGTGAAGACATGATTCTGGACCTACAGAAGCTCTCTTGCAACACCAGACTGTTTGGAGGAAATTCTCCATGGTGTTTCTATTCCTACTGTGACAGCTTTTTTTTTGGATTATCTTTCCAAGAAAATTTGCATGGAAAACAGTTTTGAAACTTGGAAATAGTATTTCCCTTGAACAAGAGAACATTTGTTTTCCGACTAGGATAATTAAGACAATACCCTCCTCTGGTACAAAGGTGTGGGCATGTTTGCCAGCAGCCTACTTCTAAGATTTGGGATTTCCTACCTTGGGGTTACTCATCCGTGAAACAACCTGAGTGTGTATGTAGCGTCCATAGGAGCTGCTGCAGAGTAGCTCTGAGGGGCTTGCAGGACAAACAGAATCAATGTAAACATGAAATTCTTGCCACCTCCTATGCTAAGATCCCTAAAGTCTTCTCTGTTTGTCTCTGACTCAGAAGTTCAAAGTCTTCTTTGTATCTCTGAAGGTGTAGCAAGATAACTACAGTTAACCCTTGAACAATGCGGGGAGATAGGGGTGCTGACCTCCATGCAGTCAAAAATCCATGTATAACTTTTGACTCCCCCCAAATTTAACTACTAATAGCCTACTGTTGACCAAAAGTCTTACTGATAACATAAACAGTCAATTAACCCATACTTTCTATGTTACATATATTATATACTGTATTCTTACAATCAAGTAAGCTAGAGAAAAGAATGTTACTTCAAAAATTGTAAGGAAAATACATTCACAGTAATGTACTATATATATATATATATATATATATATTTTTTTTTTTAATCTCTATTTTTGACAGACAGAGAGAGAGACAGAGAGAGAGAGACACAGAGCATGAGCAGGGGAGGGGCAGAGAGAGAGGGAGACAGAGAATCTGAAGCAGGCTCCAGGCTCCTAGCTGTCAGCACAGAGCCCGATGCGGGGCTGGAACTCACAGACGCGAGAACATGACCTGAGCCAAAGTCGGCTGCTCAACCGACTGAGCCACCCAGGCGCCCCAGTAATGTACTATATTTGTTGAAAAAAAAAATCCTGTATAAGCGGAGCCACACAGTTTAAACCCACGTTGTTCCAAGGTCAGCTGTACTTATTCTGCAAGTAGGGTGAAGTTTCAAACCCTTCACAGTTCCTGACAAACACAAGTTTAAACACAAAATCTAGCTTGCTGAAAACAGTAAAGTAAAAGATAGGAACTGCTTAACCGAGCCACAGTACCAACCTCTGAGTATCTACCCCTAGACTTATTACAGGATTAAAACACACACGCCCAAATAGAACACTGTTATTCAAATATTCAGCTGATGAACACATTGTATCTAAAAATATGAAAATTTTTCATGAAATTCACTCATTTTCATGGTGAAAGCAACATTGTCATTTGCTGATTTGAGTATCAAGAAAAAAAAAAGACTGGAATACCTATTCGAAAAGATGCTCTTTTACTTACCCTTCCCATACTCCCCGTAAAATTTATTATAGCACAAGTTCAACTCTTGCCACTGTTCTTCGCAATGGGAATATAGCTGTACCAAACTCAGATTGAGATATTTCTTTTGTGGAATTTACCTTCTAGTGAGAGATGCATTGTAAAGACAATAAATCAGTAGAGAAATGCCATAGCAAAATAAGCAGCTTGAGAGTAGTGTTGTGAAGATAAAAACATGCACAATCATTTTGAAATAAAAAGGAACCAGAGAATCCAGTTTGAATACAGCAGCCAAGAAATGCTTTTCTGAGGAAGTGGCATTGCAGGGCTGACTTGAAAGGTGAGAACAAAGTGGCCATGACGAAGGCCAAGGAGACATATCCCAGAGGAGATAAATAGTGCGAAGGCTTGGGAAGAGTGCTTGGAGACAAGATAGCTAGACAACAGTGAGAAGGTAAAGAATTCTGTAAGAAAAGATCAGAAAGATGGAGACAGCAGGTTCATGAAGAAATCTGTGGGTTATGGGAAGGGATTTGGAATTTGTTCCAAGAACAAAAGAACAAATATCACTGAATATTTTTTATTCAAAGAATTGATGTAATCTAATTTACACTGCTGAGGAATCACCCTGGCTACTATGAGTGAATTCACTGAGCCCTGCCAGATGCTTGTAAGAATTGTTCAGATCAAACATTATGGTATCTTTGGTTAAAGGTGAAATATGGAATGCAACAAGTGGATGGATTGGAGATTAAAGGTGTTAATGGATTGAATACAGTTAATGAGGGAAAAGAGGGTATTAGGAATAATCCATAGAGTTTTCATTTGACCAAGTAGCTGAGTGATGGTGAGGAAATAGGAGGAGGCTGAATTTTTGAAGGAATATCAAGAGCTCCATTTTCAAAATATTAATTTTGAGATAGCCTTTTAATATCCACAATAAGATGTCAAAAAGCAGACAGGTATTAGAATCAGGATGAATTTCTGCAGAGAGATCTGGACTAAAGAAACAAATGCTTTATATCTACATCAGTAAATGCTTGTATTTAACACTATGGGTATTAAATGGTGGGACTGAATGAGACTCCTTAGAAAGATATTTCAGTTTCAGAGGAAAAGATGTAGTAGGACAGAAATTTGAGGCAAGAAAACATTTAGACAAGAAGCATTAGACCAGCTATGGTCAATTAAAACATCTCCAATTCAAACTGAATTAAGAAGGAATCTTATCAAGTAGCAAATACTTAAATTAGAGCTAAACTGCACTTCTCAGGGTATGGATTCACCACTTCAATGATGTTGCAGTCTTTAAAGATAGTTGTTAGAGTTTACCTTCTTTACAGATAATAGATCATCAGAGAGAAAAAACAACTTGCACATGGTGGCATAACTAATTAATAGAGAAGCCAGGCATTAAAGTCTAAGCTCATTTCCAGCACACCACTCTATCTGTCATAAAAAAAACATATTTAATCTTCTTCATTATGATATTCCAACCCCATGAAGTTAGGTTGATAAGTCCACTTATCCCCATTTTCTTATCAATGAAAAATATGAGCCTCAAAAATCTTTGATAATTTGTTCAAGGCCACCCTGAAAATTAGCAGTCATGGCTAGAGTTCAAGTGTCAACTCTTACAAAAATGCTCTCTTCCCCATACCTCAGGGTGTCAGGTTTCCTGTCTAGTCTTGGTCTCATTGTAAAAAGAATCTTTACATTTCTTCATTTACCTGCTTTCTTAAATTTATCACTTGAAAATCTCCAAGTATGTTAGTCCTAGTTCCTCATTTTGGCAATACATTGCTTCCTTGACATTTTCCTCCACCAAAAATGCACGGGCGATATGGATAAGGTTCTCAGTATCTGTGGAAGCACAGGCTTTAGCTCCTTACAGTCATGTGCTGAGCCAGCCTTGAGCTTCAGGAGCAATACCCACATTAATCTTGATATGTGATATGACTAATTTACTTCTTTAAAGGGAAAAAAAAGTGAAGGAAATATAATCATGCATTTGTATTTCTTATCTCTATTTTTAGACCTTGATATCTCTAACTTTACAAGATCTTTAAAATTTTAATTGATAACATACATATATCCCAATGACCTTGAGTTTTATTTTAGCCATCTTTTCTTTTACTCTAAATCATATAAAAATATTCATAAGCTTCTACCAGATATTCATTAATTATCAAATAATAATAATGTAAATGAATGGTAGTGAATAGCATATTTCTCATTAAATCTATCAGCTAATTCTCATTCATGCTCCAACCCAATTTCATTCACCACACACTGATATCTTATTGGTCCTAGGCATATGGATCAGTACTTATTTTCAAGACTATTTCAATATTCTTTGCCTTTTCATAAAGATAATTTGTGGAAATTAACTTCCTCAGATTTTATATGGTAATTTCCTTGTTAAAAAGTTTTATATTAAGCTTAACTCCTCTGGGTAAAGCTTATGATGTGTAAATTTGAAAGGAGAAAGACACAAATAATGAGGAATAGTAGAAAATTATATGTGCACATACAGAAAATGGATGTACGTATTGCTTAAGGCCATTTATAACTTGCAGAGAACATGTGACTCTTTTGTTTTAAAATGTAATATTATTTTCTACTTTGGGAAACCTAAAAATTTTCATTAACATGAACCTTTCAGTTCCATTTCACCTTATCATTGACATGAAATATAAAACTGAAAAACAAAACAAAAAAAAAAACCCAAAAAAACAAACAAACAAAAAATCCCAAGATGCATGTACATACTTTTAAAGAATCTTGAGGTTTTTTTTTTTTTTAATCCTCTCAACTTTTCCTAATTACTTCATACTTAGAAATCCTGTCACATCTTTCCTTGTCTACACAAGTGGGATTTACATTCTCCCTCCTAATACACCATCACAAATGAAAACATTGTTTTTGGTTCCAACTGCATATTCAATAGTTGCCGAGAAAATTAGAGATGTGTACTCACTTAATGAGTCTTAAAAAACTCATACTTCAACTTAGTTGTGTAACAAGTTGGGAAAAAAAAAAAACCATAAGTTCTGTAAAAAATCACACTGAGCCAAGAATGAATTTATTCAAAGAGGGGAGTCAGGCTCTAATTCTTTAATCTTCCTGAGAAAAGGACAGTCTACCTTTGGCAAATACTGAAGTAAAGTACATATTTATTAAACTCTTTGTCCCTTCAGAACAGGCCGTTCAAAGGTGTCCTTCATCTGACAATTCAGATGTCCTTCTAACGCATTTCACCTGCTCCCAGATCTTAAAAATTCCCTTTCATTTAATATTTGCTTTCATAAAATTACCAGCCACTTAATTGACCAAAGCACAGTCCTAATAGGTTTGTGTTGGTTGTGAGATCCAAATAAACATGCCTAGTTCTGGACCGTGAGGTTCAAGCCATGTGAATGAGTTACCCAACCCAATCTGGAAAGGGCAAATGCTGCAGTCATTTCAATTCACTGCAGTCTTGTAGACCCAGCCTCATTCTAAATTTCCTCAAGTGCTTTCATCACGTGGGGTTGGCAAATTGACAACTCAGAATAGATACAGTATTGATTTGTGTCTTCTCAGTGGTGCAGGTGGAACAGGGATATGAAAGGAGGCCCTTGAAATTAGTATATTGGCACTCATCCATTCCTGGATGTATTTTTTTCTTCTCTATTCATCTCAGGAAAATATCTAACTGGGTGTTTTGTATGAAGTCATTCACAAAGCAATTCCCTAGTTTTTTAACATTTTTAGTGAGCCATTAGATTCAGGAGAACTTAAATTTCATGTTTTTGTATTAAAATGACAATAAAACCTGACTTCTGATTTATTGAAGACATTATTTGTCACCTTTAGGTTGCAATGACACAGCCTTTGGTAATTATGAGCACATATAAAAGGAGGAAGCATCACGATTAAGTTCCAACGTTGTATTTCCCTTGTAAAAGCACAGTAGTCAGTGTAAATATCTCCCACTTAACAAAATCTATTGTCTGAGTTCTAGATATTTGGTCCTACTCCCTAAAAACTTCCTGAAAATAATGAATTGTAAATCAATTATATAATATTTGTGTCCATTAGTACTTTTAGAATGTATTTTATAGTATTCGAGAGTAAATCATCTTTTGTTGGCGAGCGAAATAAAGGATGAATCGTGAAATTTAAATCATAAGCCCTTGGAATAAGTCCTAGTCATTTTACAATCTATTTAACCTGGAAAAGTTATTCAGCACTTCCATGTTTTATTTTTCTTGACCCATAGAGTAAGAATAAGAACACTTACTTGAGAAGATTATGTGACTCATTAATATTTGTGAAAAATATTTAAGTTATTAAATATTAAACAAATATTAATTATTTTTATTCTAATAGGCAAGTGTTTTCACATGCTCTCAGATTATACAGACACATAAAGTAATAGATGCTATGGATTATTAAGGGAATATTAGGAGCTCGTTGTTGTTAGTAGCACTTTACATGTAGTAACTCATTCAATCATTACAATAAGCTCATTTTCTAAAGTATGGTTACGATTTGTGGAGTAAAAAGTAAACATTTAAAATAGCAAATGTTAAATATTTGTGCATTGCAAATGGCAAGATTTCATTATTTTTTTATGGCTGAGTAATATCCCTCCGTGTGTGTGTGTGTGTGTGTGTGTGTGTGTGTGTGTGTGTAAGTACATCACATCTTTATCCATTCACATGAAATCTTGCCATTTGCAATGACAGGGATGGAGCTAGAGTATTATACTTAGTGAATTAAGTCAGGAGAAAAACAAGTATCATATGATTTCACTCATATGTGGAATTTAAGAAACAAAATCAATAAGCAGAGAGAACGAGAGAGAGAGAGAGAGACACCAAGCATATTCTTGACTCGGAAGAACAAACTGATGATTACCAGAGGGCGGACAGGTGGAGGGATGGGTTAAACAAGAGATGGGGATTGAGGAGTTCACTTGTGATGAGCACTGGGTGATGTATGGAAGTGTCCAATCACTATATTATACACCCAAAACTAGTAGTACAGTGTATGCTAACTGGAATTTATATTAATACTTAAAAACATTTGATGAAAACATTTGATAGACAATGTTCAGAGAGAAGTTTATGACAAGGAGGAAGTGCAATGTAAATCATCTAATCTGCATCATTGGGAAACATCAATATGAATATTTTTGCCTTATTTGATAAATATACAATGCCCAGATAATGAAAAACATTTGTCTATAGCTGCTTCTTTCCATATGTGGGGGAAAAAAGATAATTTGAGTTAAATCGAAGTTTATAAGCAAGTACATTTCCTTTAGGTTAATAGTAGAATGTTAGTTTGAAGACAATGTCTAACCTGCTTCTACCCTTAAACTGATACATTGTGCATCAATACTGGTCTGTCAGCCTCTAACATTGTAGTAAGTTAAACTCTCCATTCTTATGTAATCAATCATAGAAGTTTTCTTGTGGAGGGGCCCAGGAGCATTGGTATCTTTAACCAGTTTTAGGAATATGGGAGTCACAAACTCTCGTTTAACAGAAGTAGCCATTTCAACACTAAAAGAGTCACCTCATTAGTATGTGAAAAGGTGCAATATCATATCATTCCACATTATGTTAGTGATGGAAAACTTCTGGACCTGAATGCTTTTTGCACAACTTTACCATTACTTTCATTTTTTGAACTTTTATTTTTGAGCATTTTATAAGTATAAGGTCATGTATACGTAGCCATCAAAGTCGAATCTTTAAAAAAAAAAAACTATTTCTCATAAAACTTAAAGTTGTATATAAAATAAAAAGAAAAAACCCTTCATTTTTGCAAAAGTAAATCCTAGGACATAAACGAGTTACAGATCTCTTCCAAGAAAATCAAATTGTAAATATTATTTCTTACTTTAAGTAATGAAAAATGAAAACTCTGATCTATATTAATGTAATTAAATGTGTTTTGTAATGGCAAAATTTTAATGGGCTCTGGAAAGAAATTTCACATGTATATCAAGATGGAATAAACTATAAATAGGGTGCCTGGGTGGCTCAGTCAGTTAAGTGTCTGACTCTTGGTTTCAGCTCAGGTCATGAACTCACAGTTTTGTGGGTTCAAGCCCCACATTGGGACCTGTGCAGGCAGCATGGGACCATCTTGGGATTCTCTCTCCGCAACACCCCCCCCGCCCCTTTCCTGCTCATGCTCTATCAAAATAAATAAATAAACATACAAAAAAACTACAAATATTTTCTGTGCCACATGTTTTAGTTTCAGAGGCATATCTATAGGCAACCTATAGAAATAATGGGATCATTTGCACAAATCTAAGGGTAAACATCCTAGCTCTTAGTTGCCTGACAGCATTCTAAGCTTTTTCTGACACTCTTTTACTTTACCCATACGCCAACTCTGGGAAGCTGATACTGTTAAGTATATCACTTAAACATAAGCAACCTGAAGCTTAGAGAATCTAAGTAATTCACTTATCAGATCACTATCCCATGGAGCACCCTGCATTAAAGTTTAGGCTTAATGATTTCAAACTACTATATCATAGTGACTATAATTTTATAATGGATATTATCAGCTTTGTTTAAAATATTTAAAAAAATATTTAGAAGCAAAGTTAAGTGACAAGAGGTTGATAAAATAATAACCCATCCTTCAAGTATAAACAATGTAACTTAATTCTTACAATTATTTAATATTATATGTTTATATAATATAATTATATAAACTTAACTGTTGCTATGGGTCCATTCTCTTTGGCATGGAAATGTTTTCAGGGTATGTTTTTAAGTAAAGACAAAAAAGTCAAGTTTCAAAAGTATTTATGGGGCACCTGGGTGGTTCAGTGGGTAAATGTCCAACTCTTGATTTCAGCTCAGGTCATGACCTCACAGTTTGTGAGATGAAGCCCCACATCAGGCTTTTCACTGAGCATGGGACCAGCTTGGGATTCTCTCTCTCTCCCCCTCTCTCTCTACCCCTCCCCTCTCTCTCTCAAAATAAATAAACATTAAAAAAAATAAATAAAAGCATATATGTAATAATCAAATTTTTTATTGTCTATATAAAGATATATACTAAAAAATGTAAAAAAATACAGCTGAAAATATTCATAGTAACTTTATCTGATGATGAGATTACTTGTGGTTTTAATTTTACACTGATCTCCTCAGACTGATTTGCAAGGAGGGAACAGAGCCTGCCAGATAAGTGCAGGAGCTCTGGAGTCAGATGCCTGGAATAATATATCAACTCCGTTTTCTGAATGATTATGACTAGTTGAAGAATTACTATATTCACTCCTTTAAGCCTCAGCTTCCTTTTCTGTACAATGGAGATGTTAATAGTATCTAGTTTAGAGTTTCACTAAGGATTAAATGACTGACAATCTAAGTAAGGAGCTTATAATTTATATCAGCCCATAATTGCTACATATTTGTTAACTGTGTTAATAGAGGAGAGTGATTTTATTATGTCTTTATTCTCTAATTATACCCTAATAAACATTATTATTCTTTTAGAGTGAGAAAAAAGTCAGAACTAATCATTTTGATTTTATAAATGCTTTGCAAATACCAGCATCACCAACAACAAACATCATCCCTTACCATGAAGAATCAGTGATATTCTTTGCAGACATTTCTAATAGATAGCTACAGACTTCATCTCTTCTGATATTGATGAACTGCAGAAGGCAATTAAAGTATGCTTATCAGGTTGGGACAACACATCTAGTTTAAAACTGTAACTATTTTATTTCATTGTTGAATCAAGAATGAGAATAAATTGGAAAGGCAAAATCAGCTGGAACCAAATGATGACATTAGTAAGTATAAATGTAAATTTCTGGATATAATTTCTAAAAATCAGTAGTAAAAGTTAAAGGAGGGAGGAACCTTGGCTTGAAAACAGTTCATATGTCAAGGATCTGGGGATTTTCAGTTAATCAAAGCAAATAATGTGACAAGCTAACAGAAGCTAATTTAATCCCAGGCAGCATTAATAGAGTTATAGTGTGCTTATCATGGAAATTGATAAGCTCACTCTATTCTGCACTGTCAAAATGAATTTGGAACACTGTTTAATTTTGGATACCAAAATTTAAGAAGGGCAATGGAATCAAGAGACCATCAAAAAAGATTCAAGATGAGGACGAGTCTGTAATTGAAGCTGTATGAGAATTCTTGAGGAAACTATAATGTGTAGAGTGAGTTAGAGTTGCAGGACACTATACTCTCCTTAATATCCTACTTTACTGGGTACTTTTTTTTTAATCTCTTTCATTAGTCTCATCTGTTTGCTTGTCCTCATCTCACGATCTCTAAGCAATGGAATGTTTCAATGCTTAGTCTTGACTTTTTTTTTCTGTTGACATTAACCTCTTTTATGATTTCATCCAGCTTCACAGCTTTAAATGCCATCTTTACAATGACTCACAAGTTTGTATCTGGTCTCTTTGGTGAACTTTATGTTGCAATACTTAACTATCTTCTGGACATCTTTGCTTGAAAATATAAAATTTTAAACTCAATAAATTCAAAATCAATTTCTCCCCCAAAACATAATTATTCTAAATAATAATTCCTCTTCTTCTAAATGAATGGCATCTTCATCACTGCTGTTGCTTAAATAAAGTATCTATTGTCATCTTTGGCAATTCAGTCCTTTTCACTTCACCTCCAATTCATCAGCATCTTCAGGAGTATGCATGAGGTAGCCACTTCGACCATCTCCAAGACTACAACCTTGGTACAAGTCACCTTCTTCTCTCATATGGATAAATACAACAGACTGGCATCCTTGCTTTGGCCTTTGAACAGCTGAGTCGCTTCCCAACACAATGGTCCAAGTAGTACTTTAAAATAAAAAGGGTCGTCTGGATGGCTCAGTTGGTTAAGTCACCAACTCTCTCTCTTTTTTAATTGCATTTTGAAAGCTTATAAGCAATTGACACTTTTTTTTTAATTTTTTAATGTTTATTTATTTCAGAGAGAAAGAGAGAAAGAGAGAGAGAGAGACAGAGTGTGAGCAGGGGAGGGTCAGAGAGCGGGAGACACAGAATCCGAAGCAAGATCCAGGCTCTGAGCTGTCAGCACAGAGCTGATGCAGGGCTCAAACTCATGAACTGAGTCCAAGTCAAACACTTAACCACCGAGCCACCCAGGCACCCCTTAAGTGATCAACTCTTGATCTCAGTTCAGGTCCTGATCTTAATGGGAGTTCGAGCCTATGTTGGGCTCTGTACTGACAGTGCTGACCCTGCTTGGGATTATCTCTATTCCCTCTATCTCTGCTTGCTCATACATGTGCTTTCTTGCATGCTCTCTCTCAAAGTAAATAAATAAACTTTAAAAAATACATTAAAAAATAAATAAAGTATACTTTCACATATATGAATTTTCATTAATTATATGCATATATATTTATTTGTATAATTGTATGTACATATGTATATACAATGTATAATAACAGCTGACCAATTAGTAAAAATAAACCATTCCCAAAATAATAAATCCTCCTTTGTCATTAATGTGCAAATACAGGTTGAATAAACATATCTTAACATAAATCATAAAAGAATTATTTCTCTAAATCACCATTATAAATGAATAGCAAAATATCTTCCCTTTATGAAATTCTAGTATTTCAGATTATGTAGTAAGTTACTATATACTTCAGTGTCCATGGAGGGTGGAGAAAGTCACTCTATCTGTTAGTCAACAATATTTTCTGAGTTCCTGCAATATTCCAGGTACTATAGGGTTATCAGGTTGATTTATGTTCCCTAAAAATATGGGTCTAAGTCCTAACCAGCAGTACATGTAAATGTGACCTTATCTGGAAACAGAGTCTTTGTAAATCAGGTCATACTGGATAGTATCAGTCCAATGATTGGTATCCTCATAAGAAGAGAGAAATGTAGAGACAAAGATATACAGGGAAAATGCCATGTGATGACAAAGGTTGAGATGCACCTATGAAGCAAGACACATCAAGAATTGTCAGCAACCACAAGAAGCTGTGAAGAGATTAGTAAACATCTTCCTCTCAGTCCTTTGGAGAGCATGGCCTACTGACTCTTTGGTTTTGGACTTCTAGTCTCCAGAACTGTAAGTCAATAAATGTCTATCATTTTATGCCACCCAGTTTGTGATTACTTGTTACAGTAGCCCTAGGAAACTAAATGACTAGCTATCGGCAATAGAGTGGTAACGAGTCATAATCACTATGCTTACAGACTAATGGCAAAGTCCATCAAAGATGAAAAATCGCAATCATGCAACAGTGCTGTGAATATATACAGAATGTTATAAGCTTATATGCCCAGGAGATGGTAGGAAAGATTTTCCTGAAGTAAAGTTTCTATGGAGGCTTTAGCTTATTTATTGAATTTAGGAAGGTACTAGCACAGTAGTTGATGCTTAATGAATACTTGAACAAGTAATGAATGAATGTGTTAATGTATAAAGTAGAGATAAGGCAAAGCGGGCCTAGAAGAATATTCGAGACTAAAAAAACATTGTGTACCAGGCAAAATTACTTTTTGCACAAAATAAAGAGAAAAATATGATAACATGTAATATTGTAATAAGTATTTCATTATATTTTTATATGCTATACGTTTGTATGAGTAGCCAAGTTTGACATCCTTATACACGATACAATCCTCACCTTAAAAAAGCAAAAATGACGGGGCGATGGGTGGCGCAGTCGGTTAAGCGTCCGACTTCAGCCAGGTCACGATCTCGCGGTCCGGGAGTTCGAGCCCCGCGTCAGGCTCTGGGCTGATGGCTCAGAGCCTGGAGCCTGTTTCCGATTCTGTGTCTCCCTCTCTCTCTGCCCCTCCCCCGTTCATGCTCTGTCTCTCTCTGTTCCAAAAATAAATAAACGTTGAAAAAAAAAAAAGCAAAAATGAGTTTAAAACTGCTTGTAGTGATCACTTCCTATTTTCCATTCCCTTTATTCCCCCATGTTTTCTTCCTAATAAAATCCTAATTTTTTTAAGTGTATTTATTTATTTTAAGAGAGTGAGGCAGAGGGCCAACGAGAGAGAGAGAGAATTCCAAGCAGGCTCTGCACTGTCAGCATGGAGCCCAACACAGGGCTTGAGCTCACGAACCATGAGATCATGACCTGAACACAAACCAAGACCCTCAACTAACTGAGCCACCCAGGCTCCTCCACAATTCTAATTTTGATCAAATATCCAATCGTATATCATATGGCTCATAAATGTAAAAATATATATATTTTCCTACTCCCAAGAATAGATTTTGATAAACAGACACCATTATATTGCTTTACAAATAACTGGCTTAAGAATGAAGGTTTAAGTGGTCAACATGTCAAAATGACTATTATCAAGGGAAACAACATAAGACTTAATTTGACCCAATCATATTGATGTGAAGGACTCTATTTTATGAATTGGAAGAGATATTTTCCTCTTTTTTGGGAAAAAAAAATCGTGAGCTTGAATCATATCATTTGGCACTTTTGATCATTTGTTTTTCTCTGAAGCATTAATAAGGCTTCAGTAAATGGAAAAAAGGTATAACTGAAATGGTCAACTGACCATTGATTTTCAGAACATGGGAATTCCTGGCGAAGTTGGTAAGATTGCTCAATGGTGTGAGTGTGTTAAGTCAAACCCTAACTGGGATGGACGCAGGAAAAATGGAAACAATATTGGCAATAAAATGTACATAAATTGCTTTTGATGACTTTTACTGTTCAAAAGTGCAGAGAAATGGCCAGTCATGGGTCAATAGAGTCATTTGTTGTTTTTGTTGTTAATTGATATAGAGGTGATAACAGTTTGTTTAAACACTGATGAAAATGTTCCTGTAGAAATGAGAAAGACTTCTTGAATGAGCTTTTGGAAGGAAGGGGATATGGATTATTCATTTCTAAAACTTTACACAGCCTCACAGTAGTGTCTCAAAATAGATACCTAGTAAACTATATGTTGTATTCCATTTACTGATATATAATTGCTGCTCCATACTTGGTATGATTAGCATTTGAATTTGAATTAGAAAAAGCATGTATATTATGTTGACAGATCTAGGATAGCAACTTGTTATCATGATAAATAGCTAGTCTTCGATTAGCCATTAGAAAACAAACAACAATTATATTTTATATAGAACAATAGATTTTAAAATAGCTCAATTTAAATAGAAACTTGAAAAGAGTAAATTGACTTCAAAAAAAATCTTATAGGTTTCTTAGAGAGTATAAGAAATAGAAATGTTCTTTTTAGACACTTTCTTCCAGGAACTAAGGCTTCCTGTGGTGATTCACAGGTAGGATATGATTGAGCTGTAACCACACTATAAATTAAATTTAATCTACTGATGCTAACATCAGAAGAGGGTTTGCCAAATTCTTAGGGTCAATGATAGAGACCAAAACATGCCTGCCTTCATCACCTTAAGGATTAAAGACAGTTAACTTTATCACTTTACACTCCATACTTGAAGTAGGACAGACACTACTAATTAATTTTCAGAATCTGTCCTCTTCAGTTTTACAATATTTCACTAGATGGTAATGTGTGCATCACCCTAATCTTCAATGCATTGCCATTTTACTTGGTTAGCACAGCAGATGGTATGAAGTTAAAAATGGAATAAGAGATTAGCTTGGTCAAACACCCTAAACTTTGTAATTAAAAAGAATCTTCTGGAGATTAGTTTCAAACATGTTTTGGTGCCAGATGATTAATACTCCTCTTACAGTGGCTTTAAAATTATATTGTCATCTGCACACTTTCATAATATAAACATAAGATTAAAGTAATAAAACTCAACAAATATTGCCAAACTGGACAATCCTAATAATTGCAATGGTACAGATGATGATGATGATGATGATGATGATGATGATGATAATGTTGTCTAAAATGTTCAGTCCCCTTACTAAAGACCAGGAACTAAGTTGTATACACGGAATTTATGTCACTTCTCACAACCAATCTGTGAAGTAGATACTATTATAATTCCCAATTTACTGATGGAAAAAAGCTGAGATTAAAAAAGGTGGGGTAACTTGATTAAGTTTATGCAGCTCCCAAGTGGTATAATTGGAATTCTCAGATTGCCTCTCTTGCCCATAATGCATTATATTGCTATGGTGCAGGTAAGGGCAGCACATGTTTACAATGATTTCCCTGAAAAGCTCACTTTTGTTCCTTCCCAATATAAACGTTTCTTGAAAGAAAAGTAAGATAACCCCAACTTGTAATACCTTACATTCACTTTGTGCTTCACACTTTTGATATTTTGTTAGTCACAGTAAGAATGAAAAACTTAACTTCATCTCCAATAAATCCGAACCTATACCCAGTTGCACTGCTATTCTATATTGGGTATAGATATGTAGACTATATCTATATATAGATACACACACACACACACACACACACACACACACACACAGAGAGAGAGAGAGAGAGAGAGAGAGAGAGAGAGAGAGAGACACTGAGTATATTGTAGGGAAAAAAATCTCATTTCTCAAAGCAAAAAGAAAAAAAAAAGGAAAGAACAGAATTTGGGGATCAGGAAAACAAAGTAATTAGAACTTCTTTGACCTAAGTTTTATGACTTTTAAATTGTTTGCATTGTCTTGGAAATGCTGTTAATGTAACAAAATGCTTGTGTTACATTTAATTATTTTGAGTTTCTTACTATAGTTTTGTTATACATTGTTTGTAGTTATGAGCAGGCTGAGATCACAAGATTAGAAATGGAATATGTCTAAATAAAGGACTATCAGTGTGAATAGTATTTTGTCAAGGATCTAAGTAGACTTTTCAATAGCTGAAACTTCTTTAATTATACTATTAGGGTAATATTGTATTTAGTACATGATTCTAATTTTGTTTTATTTATAATATTTACTCAAACATTAACTGGGAGACTCTAAAACATTTTATATGCATTAAATAGGTTAAACACATTCATATGTATGCATATATGTGTATTTACATGTATATTCATATATAGTACAGTGTGTGTCAAAGGACCAGTAAATGTGATTAAGACTGCTACAGAGTTCTCTTAAAATCAAGGTAGGGATAGGCATTATTGATACCAACTTAAGCTATTGACTGATTGATTGATAATGGCCTTCTGACTTTGGTGCAATTCTAAGAAGGATACAAGTGTGAGACCAGGTTTGATGGGAAAGAGAGCCCTCCCTGGGGAGAAAGGGAACCACAGTAGCACGTATGAATAAGCATGAAATTTTTATTCTTTTAGCAACTTCAGAATAAAACCTTGCTAATACATCAATACACTTTTCATCAAATATGCAAACAGTATATGATAGAAAATATGTATCAGGGGTGCCCGATAATATAAGCATCTGACTCTTGATTCTGGCTCAGGTCTTAATCTCAAGATTCATGAGTTTGAGCCCCACATTGGGCTCTGTACGGACAGCTTGGGATTCTGTCTCCCTCTCTCTACCCCTCCTCTGCTTGCTCTCTCTCTTTCAAAATAAATAAAAATAAACTTAAAAAAAAAAAAGAAGGTATGTATGAAGTTCATTTCTTCAATTCATATAAGGACAATGCATGGAAAGCTGCAGGCTCTTAATACATACATATATTTTTTTAAATAAAGCAATAGACATTAAGAAAACCTAAGACATATAAAATCACATCCTTCTGTATTCCCTCCTAATTATCTAGTAAAATCATGTACTTAAAGGAGGAATTCAAAATATACTTTAGATTAATTTTCTTATATATAGCTCACATCTCAGAACTATTAAATCTAAAAGCATGTTGAAAAACCTTGAGTGCATGTATTACTCTGAAAATGGTTGCTAGAATTTGCATTTGATTATGCTAAAATGAATGTTATGGCTAGTTTTGTGCACTCACTGCAGAATTTCAGTTTTAAGAAGTATTTTAATGTTTCCACATGCCCTAAAGCTAAGCCAAGGGAATAGGGAATAAGTAGAGAAAATACATTTAAGTATTTTATTTTAAAATTTCCCTCTGCATTAAAATTACTATTTTGCCTGAGAATATACTAAGTAGCCAGTGTTTTATTCTTTAACTCAAGCTTAATCCATACAAAATATTTAACATCAATTCTGTTGTATTTTGAATCTCTTATCATTTAGGTAAGTGAAGTATTGTAGGTAAATTGCTCATCATAATTTAGTACTTGATTCAAAGAAACAAATTAAGCCAGGATACATGCACATGATTTTAAAAAGTGCCAAACCTTTCACTTCTATAACATTTTATAATAGTTTAAAATAGTTCCCTCTCTCTTTACTTATGATTATTTAGTCTCATTATTATGGAGTATTTAATGAGTCCTCAGAACAAAATATAATTTCCTTTTTTAATAAAAATGGGTTTTTTAAACAGAGTAGCACAATTAAAATGTCATTATTTCCTGTAACACTGATTCAGCTGACAATAGGTTCCTTGTACTCTTTTTCAAATGACTAATTCTCTTTTCTATAGAGAATATGCATGTGCATATGCCAAAAAAAGCAAAATCTCTAAATTCATATTATTGCAAACTATGCTGGTTTCTTTAATCAGGATATTTCAAATAGTAATCTGAGGGGATTTATTCTCTTAAATTAGGTAGTTAAAGTATCATAGGTCTCTTACTATAGACAGAGATATTAAAACTAAAACATAGCAAAGAAAATTAAGAAACACATTTTAATTAAAAGTAAGAAGAAACTGTACTTTGTTATCTGTTATTTCTTTTTTCAAATATTATATTCTGTGTTCACTATAATATATAAAGTTTGATATAAACTATGTTTACTTAAATATTTATTTTATACCAAGATTCGCATACTTGGACAATATATTCTATGGACATACATCTAAGTTAGAGTTAAATGATGGGATAATAGACAGCCCAGCCATGAAAAGTCTTTCTTCTTTTGGAAAGGGGAAGATACCTGAAAGAATGCAGAATTACACCATTTCAAAGAGATGTCTTTGCAGTATGTTTAGAATGTGTTACTTTTAAAGCAGAGATTTAGTAAAACCACCGAAGAAATCTTGTACATAGTGATTTTAGTGGACAAGATCTCATAAAATCAAAGCATATTGTGATGTTTATAGTATTCTTTTCTATCAATGGCTTAGAAGCATTTATTTATTTTTCCTATCATTTTGCCAGAAATTGCTATGTGCTACCATGAGTAAAAATTAATCAAAAATTATATTTTGATTTCCTCCTCTAAATACATGTTTTTTTCAGGTTATCACTGAGAATAAGAGGAGGTGTGGCCTCATCTATGTGTAAATTTTTCTAAATCCAGTTGCTTAATAGAAGGAAAAACGTTCTGAGAGTCTTCTATTGGTCATATGGGTTGAAAATAGCAGTTTCATAAGCAAGGCTAAGAGAAGGAAAAAATGATTTCAACAGAGAAAATAAACTTTCCATTTAATGATGCTTTTTACACAATCTAATTCTCTATTAAAACTATTAAATACTTTATCCAGTTTTTCTGATATGTTTCAATTAAATACACCATAGTTTTTATCCCAATGCTTAGTCATTGCACCCAGCAAGCATTGAAAAAATATGTCAAATTAACACTTAAGAATTATATATTATTTGTAACATATAATTGAGTTATATATGATATAATATATAGTCCTTTTCAGTATTTAAACATTCCCCTATAAGTATATCTCCTAATTCTGTAGGCAAAAAGCTTTCACATTTCTCTTTTCTTTCACCCCCTTCAAAACAAAGGGGATGTGTGACCTTTAATAACCATGTGGTGTTAGAGGATACATGGAGGTTCAATATGCAGTAGCTGCTGTGTTTGCTCCTATGAACTAATACTCAGTTGGTCTTAGGACTTTTCCTTGGAGAACATGGTCCTTACCTCTTACCTTTGGACTCAAAGCTGAGATTTACGTTGGATTTTTCATTTGATTCCGATCTTCTGCCACTCCACTTCTCACCCTTCTGCAGCCCCTTAACAGGGCAAGTGTTATTTGTGGTCCCTTGCAAACCACTTGCAAGCCATGGGGAACCAAGAATGGTGCCCAGGTTCATCCCTCTAGCCATGTTCTACTATCACCAAGACACCCATGTCATTTTGGAATTGTTCTTTGACAGGCTTCCAGCCTTCCCCAATAAGCAGTGAAGGATGTCACTATGCCTGCTGTTCTTTAACTTTCCAGAATTTCTAACTCTCTCCTTCCCTACTTCCCCATACATTTGGACTCAGGCATTGGACTTATCTACCTCACCCTTATTTACTGCCACCTTGTGGGCTGGAAACAATGAGTTTGCCATGTTTTACTTCCTTCACGCCATATCCTAATTCTCTCCACACTGAAAATATAGTGAAACTATCTAATCTAATTATGATCTAAATTTTGTATTCCCTGAGTCAGCAAGTTTGGAACCCAACTGAATATCTGGAGTTTGAACACAAAGGTTGAATTTTAGGCTTTCATTAATTATCTAGGTGTGTAATTTAGTTATCTGAATTTAATTATTAAAATTCTCCCCACAATTTACTAAGAAAATTACCTCATGAAAAGGAAGAGGTAAATACTATTTTAATATTGAATATTACTACACCAAAAATAATTTATTATATTTTCTCAATCATTTTTTATGCATGAGATGATTTTTACAACCTTTTACCAAAAAAGAAAATTAATATATGAGTCTGTCAAATTTTGCCTAAATGACACTATAGTATGGGATTAATATCCTGTTCAGTGCAGATTATATTTTTTAAAGTAAATTTACTTGGAACACATGTTAAAATAAGTATTTTTTAAGCCACAAAAACAAAATTTGATTTGATTTTGAAAGATTCCTATCAAACTACAGTTTTCAAAATATCACATAAATTCAAAGAACCCAAAAGTCATGTATTTTTTTTCTTTGTGAAAAATTTTGGAGGATAGACAAGTTTTCCTTTAATTAATGCTCCACTTAAGTTCACATTAATATTAGTTCATGTCTTGAGCACAGAGAGGCTGTGCAATTTTCTTTAGAGATCAAGAGTGTGAAGGATCATATGTATGTTTATAAAGGAGAGAAAGCATTAGCTTTAAAACCCTCACTGACCATCCATATATGATTAACAGAAAGTAGACAGTTGATTTACATAGAGTCTACTTTGAACATTTAAATGAATAGGTGTGGTGACTCAAAGATATGGGTGGCGGAAAAGATAACCTAATTTCACAAGGGGGTTACTTCTTACACATGACTACCTCTTGTACGAAGTATGATGTTGGAAAAAAATAATGAATGCACCTTGTATAAATCTGGATCAAGTGAATCTAAAAAGTCTAGTTTCTAGCCTATTTTTGTACTGAATATGATCCATGAAACACTCTATGCTAGACAGTCTGCAGATTGATGCAGTACTTTGTGCTAAAAATGAGACAAAATCCATGAAGTATATTTCTCTACAAGTTTTACCCTTTGAACACCTGCACCAGAATCCCCTGTAGTACTTACTAAAAATCCACATTCTTAGGTTGTAGACAAGGCCTACAAAAAACAGACTCCTCAAGGCTGAGGAATCTGCACTAAAACAAACACAAGCAATTTTTAAATAAACCAGAATTTGAGAATGTCTTTCTTATATAAACCTTTGTATGTGAGAGAATTAAGTTAGTAGTTGTTTCATTCATTGCTTGAGTTAAGGATTTAACTCTTTTGGTTTAAAATCTCATTTCTGAGATAGAAACAGGGAGAGAGAGAGTGAGAGAGAGAGAGAGAGAGATCCAATTTATGTTAGCAAGGAGGCTAACTAAGCAACATAATTTTAGTTAAAAGAACATTTTTCTATTAATCGTCTGAAATATAGTTAAGTACAAATGGAAAAATAGTTCACAATTATTGGACACCTACCAAATGTTAAGCACAGTGTTTTATACTTACATTGCATTCTAATTTTATAACATTTATGAGGTAGATATTATTAACATTGCAATAACTGGTGAGGAAATTACGATGAGCACAAAATAGGATGTTGTCTCCTTCTCCCTAGTATACCTCTGCTGCCAAGTCCTCCACCATTGTCACTTAGCAAAAAATTTACCTACTTTAAAACTAAACTCTTTCAAGAAGACTTCATCATCCACCTCTTTCCAGTCAGATATGTCTCTTATAAAGAGTAGTCGTGGCCATGAAAACATGCTAAATGTCACCAATCATCAGAAAAATGCAAATCAAAACCACAATAAGAGATCATCATCATTTTATCCAAATGGATAAAATAAAAAAGACATGAAGTATCAAGTGTTTCCAGGATATGGAGAAAAAGGAATCTTTGTGCACCACTGGTGATAACATAAATTGGTACAGCCACTGTTGAAAACAGTTCGAAGTTTTCTCAAAAAAATTAAAAACAAAAATACATTTGACCCAGCAATTCCACCACTGGATATTTACTCCCAAAAAACAAAAACAGTAATTCAAAAAGATATATGCACACCTATGTTTACTGGAGCATTGTTTACAACAGCAAAGATATACAAGCATTCCACATTCTCAATGATAGATAAATGGATAAAGAGGATATGATATATATATTATTACACGGCCATAAAAAAGGAGATCTTGACAACTGCAACAACATGGATGGACTGAGAGTATATAATGCTAAGTGAAGTAAGTTGGACCGAGAAAACAAATATCATATGGCTTCACTCATATATGGAACCTGATAAAACAAATAAATAAATAAACAAAAAGCAGAATCAGATCTATAAATACAGAGAACATACTGGTGTTTGCCAGAGGGAAGGGGAGTGAGGGGATGGGCAAAATGAATGAAGGGGAGTGTGAGATACAGGCTTCCAGTTATGGAATGAATAAGTCAAAGAAATGAAAGGCACAGCATAGGGAATACAGTCAATGATATTATAATAGTGTTGTATGGTGGCAGAGAGTAGCTATATTTGTGGTGAGCACAGCATAGCATATAGAGAAGATGGATCACTACGTTGTACACCTGAAACAAATGGAACATTGTGTATCAACAACTATATTCAAATTTGACAAGTTTAAAAACTAAAAATAATAATAAAATAAAAAGTAATCATATGTCATCACTGGGCAGGTTTCGGTGTTAATGTCTGTTTTTACATCTGTTTCTTTTAGAGATTAAAATTTTTTGTGGACAGGAATTTGTCCTAATTTATATGTCTTGTGAAAATAGCAGAAGGAACACTTCAGCTACAAGCTAAATTCTGAAACACTCTTAAGACATGCTAGATACATGTGAATTAAGATGACTAATTTTATGGCTTTCAGCTCAGAAGAGGCAAAGGGGTGAATGTCTTTGGTCTTCCTGAATCCAGGTTCATCTGACACCAGTTGACTCTACCATGCCACCTAAGTTCAACCCCAATGAAATCAAAGTTGTATACTTGAGGTGCACTGTGGGTGAGTCAGTGCCTTTTCTGCCCTGGCCCCAAAGATTGGCCCTCTGGGTCTGTCTACAAAAAAAGATGGTGATGGCATTGCGAAGACAACTGGTGATTGGAAGGGTCCGAGAATTACTTTGAAACTGACCATTCAGACATTAAGCACAATGGACATATCACTTTTGATGAGATTTTCAACATTGCCTGACAGATGCAGCACCGATCTTTAGCCAGAGAACTCTCTGGAACCATAAAAGAGATCCTGGGGACTGCCCAATCTGTGGGCTACAATGTTGATGGCCACCACCCTCATGATATCATAGATGACATCAATAATGGTGCAGGGGAATGCCCAGCTAGTTAAGAACTACAAAGAAAAATACTTCAATATTGACAACCAAAAAAAAAAATATAATTGACTTAATATATTAAATATTAAATATATTTAATTAAAAACACACAGTTGCCTGAACAACAAATATCTATTCTTCCAAAGAAACAACAACAAAACAAACAAATAAACAAACAACAACAACAAAAACCCAGTAGTGCCTGTAGGAAGGAAAGATAGCAATACTTCCAAAAATTCTGTGTGTGTGTGTGTGTGTGTGTGTGTGTGTGTGTGTGTGTTCTGAGTTACAAAAGTCCCTGACTAAAAATAGAAATCTTCTCAAGGGAGCTAATTTGTGATCCCATGTGTCTCTTCATCAGGTTACAATGGCTTCCAGCTAAAAATGAAAGTGACACTACTTGGGCATGAAATTGAAGTATAGCTTTATAAAGTACAATAAATAGTTCTCATTTAAAATTTCCCAGGGGTTTCACAGATAGAAAAATTTAAATAGGTATATTGTGCTCTTCTGTTCATTACTAGTCTACTGGTATATATAGGTACAAGTGGAACAGAAAAAGAAGCATATATCACATAGTATTTCCCTATGTTGAATACGATGTACAAACACAAACAGAGACTGTTTCTACTTAGAAAGATGATTCTTAAAGATTCTCTGACTGTAAAAACCTCCTCTCCTGGACTGTCTATCTAATCAGATGTTCACTATACTAGATTCTTTGGGATCAAGAACAAGTCACAATTAGGGTCATTCACTTTTAAAACTGCTAAAGCATGTCTGGCTCACCTATATTCAGCTGTTCCCTATCTTAAAGATGAATATACTGAGTCTCAAATTTATTTAAGTGGAGAGCATAAATACATACATCCTGATGATAGTGGTCTGATCACTTCCAATCTATTGCTCCTTATATCAAACACTACTAGTCTTCTTTTCTTTTTTTTCTTTTTTACACTATTTCTATTTCTATTTTTATATTTCTATTCCTATTTCATTATCACATAAAAACATTTGTGGATTTCCCAGAAGGGTCAACATCTAAATCCTAAATGGTCAAGATGTAAGATACCACAGGTGAAGACATTTCAAATCCATGTAAGTATTTGACTAAAATATCTGGTGTGACATAGAAGAAAACTAAAAAATATTTTGTCTATTTGAATTTGTAACACATCTCCATTTATCAGGCATTAGAGATTCATAGAATATCATATCTGAAAAGGATAACAGAGATTATCACAGATTTTAAATAATGACAATTCATGTAGGTTAAATTAGAAGTATAAATGTCATATAATTTAATTTTGAAAGATCACAAGACAATCTCGAATACTAACACTCAATCTCGAAACCTGTTAGCACTAGTTTATGAATTCAGAAATTTTCAGGATACAAAATCAATATACAAAATCCCATTGTATTTCTATATACTAATAACGAACTATTAGAGAAATTAAGAAAGCAACCCCATTTATAATTGCATCAAAAAGAATAAGATGTCTAAGAATAAATTTAACCAAGGAGGTGAAAGACCTTCACACTGAAAACTACGACATTAAGGAAAGAAATTGAAAAAGCTACAGATAAGTGCAAAGATAACCCATGTTCATGAACTGGAAGAATTAATATTGTTAAAATGTTCATGCTACCCAAAGCAATTTACAGATTGAACTAAACTCTGTCAAAATTCCAACATCATTTCTCATAAGACTAGATTAAACAATCCTAAAATTTGTATGGAAACACAAAACACCTTGAATTGCCAACGCAATCTTAAGAACAGGGGCTCCTGGGTGGTGCAGTCAGTTACGCATCTGACTCTTGATCAGCTCAGGTCATGATCTCACCATTCATGGGATTGAGCCCCGCATGGGGCTAACAGTATAGAGCGTGCTTGGGATTTTCTCTCTCCCTCTCTCTCTGCTTTCTCTCTCTCTCTCTCTCTCTCTCTCTCTCTCTCTCTCTCTCTCTCTCAAAATAAATAAATAAAAATTAAAAAAATAAAGAAGAAAAAAACTAGAGTTATCACAATCCTTGATTTCAAACTATATTACAAAACTATAGTAACCAACACCATACAAAATTGGCATACAAACAGAAACATAATCAATGGAACAGAATGGAGAGCTCATAAATAAACCCATTCACATATGGTCAATTAATTTATGACAAAGGACCAACAATAAGGAAAGGACAGTTTCTTCAACAAATGGAGTTGGAAAATCTGGAAAGTTACATGCAAAAGAATGAAACCAAACACTACCTTACACCATACACAAAAATTAGCTCACAATTGAATAAAGACTTGAATGTAAAACCTAAACCATAGAACTCATAAGAAAAAAAATAGTAGTAAGTTCCTTGCTTTCAGCCTTGGCAATGGTTGAGTTTGACACCAAAAGCAAAGATAACAAAAGGAAAAATAAGCAGGTGGTATATATCAATCTAAAAAGTTTCTGCATAGCAAAGGAAACCATCAACCAAATAAAAAGACAACTGACTGAATCAGAGAAAACTTTTGCAAATCATATATCTGATAATAGACTAATTTCCAAAATATATGAAGAATTCATACAATTCAACAGCAACAAACAAAAATCAAATGATCAATAAATTAATAAATGGTCAGAGGATCTTGGGACACCTGAGTGGATCAGTCTGTTTAGTGTTCAGCTTTGGCTCAGGTCATGAATTTATGGTTTATGAGTTCAAGCCCCACATTGGGCTCACTGCTATCAGCACAGATCTCACCTGGGATTCTCTGTCCCCCTCTGTCTCTGCCTCTCCCCCACTTATACACACTCTCTCTCAAAATTAAATAAAACTTATAAAAATAAATGATAAAAAATGGACATAGGATCTAAATAGACATTTCCCCAAAGAAGATATATAGATAGCCAATAAGCACATGACAAGTTTCTCAATAGCATTGACCATCAGAAAAACACAAATCAAAACCACAATGAGATATCACCTTGCACCTGTTAAGAATGGTTATTATAAAAAAGAAATAACAATTGTTGGTGCAGATGTGGAGAAAAGGTAACATTTGTGCACTATTGGTGGAAATGTAAATTGGTGCAACCACTGTGGAAAACAGTACAGAGATTCCTCAAAACAGTAAAAATGGAACCACCACATGATCCAGCAATTTCACCTCCAAGTTTTATCTGAAGAAAACGAAAACACTAATTCAAAAAGGTATATGTACCTTCATGTTCATTATAGCATTATTTACATATAGCCACGGCATGGAAACAGCCTAAGCATTTACCAATGGATGAATGGATAAATTAATATAATATAATATATATATATATATATACACACATATAATAATGATATATATATACATATATATACATATAATGATGTATTATTTGGCGATAGAAAATAATGAAATCTTGATATTTGTTTTTGTTTTTAATTTTTCAACATTCATTTATTTTTGAGAGAGAGAGGCAGAGTGTGAGTGGGAGAGGAGCAGACAGAGAGGGAGACCCAGAATCCAAAGCAGGTTCCTAGCTCTGAGCTATCAGCACAGAACCTGACTTGAGGGTTGAACTCATGAACCACAAGATTATGACCTGAGCCAAAGTTGGATGCTTAACTGACTGAGCCACCTAGATGCCCCAACATTTGTGGTTTTTTTTTAATGTTTATTTATTTATTTTGAGAGAAAAAGAGCACACATGAGTGGGAAGGGGCAGAAGGAGAGAGGGAGAGAGAGAATCCCAAGCCAACTCCACACTCAACGTGAAGCCCAACATGGAGCTCAAACTCAGGACTGTGAGATCATGATCTGAGCCAAAATCAAGAGTGGGACACTTAACCCACGGAGCCACCCAGGTGCCCTGAAGTCTTGCCATTTGTGACAACATGAATGGACCTCAAGGGCATTACATTAAGTTAAATACATCAGAGAGAGAAAGACAAATACACTTATATGTGGAATCTAAAAAAAAACAAAAACAAAAACAAAAACAAAAAACAAAAAACAAAACTGAGCTCCTCAGTACAAAGAATAAATTAGTGGTTGCCATAGGTGGGAGTGGAGAGGGGCATAAGCAAATTAGGCATAAGTGGTCAAAAGCTATAACAGTTCTAGTTATAAAATAACTCCTGAAGATGTAATGTATTAACTACAGTTAATAATACTGTCTTATATATCTGAAGTCCAATCTTAAATATTCTCATCATATGAAAAAACAATTTATAGCTATGTAGTGATAGATGTTGACTAGACTTACTATGGTGACCATTTTGCAATATACACAAATATAGAATCATTATGCTCTAAGCCTGAAACTAATTTGTTAGAGTATATGTTGATTGTACTTCATTTTGTTTTAAGAGGAGTGTAAATAAATCATATGACTTAATTTTGAAAGAACACAGAACAACCTCAAAATGTTTTAGGTTTTTGTGGAGCCTGGGTCACTCAGTTGGTTAAGCCTCTGACTCTTGATTTCAGCTCAGGTCATGATCCCAGAGTTGTGGGATAGAGTCCCACGTTGGGCTCCGCACTGAGCGTGGAGCCTGCTTGAGATTCTTTCTCTCTCCCTCTGCCCCTCCCTCCCACTTGTGCTCTCTCTGTCTCTCTCTCTGTCTCTCTCAAAATAAATAACATTTAAAAAAAAATTAAAAATGCTTTAGGTTTTCAGGGAGCCTGGGTGGCTCAGTTGGTTGAGCCTCTGACTTCGGCTCAAGGTCAAGATCTCATGGTTCATAGTTTCGAGTCCCGCTTCGGGCTCTGTGCTGACAGCTAGGAGCCTGGAGCTTACTTCTGATTCTGTGTCTCCCTCTCTCTCTGCCTGCCCCCACCCCTCCTCATGCTCTCTCTCTCTCTGTCTCTCAAAAATAAATAAATGTAAAAAAATTTTTTTTAAATGCTTTAGGTTTTCAAAAATGGCTGAGAGGCAAAATCAATTCTACTGACTAGCTAATGTAAAGAAAAATAATGTTACTGGATATTGTGCATTAAATAACTGTAAAAAAGAAAGTTTAATTTAGTAAAAACTCTATTTTTTAATGTTTAGTTTTGAGAGAGAGAGAGAGAGAGACAGGGGGGAGGGGCAGAAAGAGAGGGAAATACAGAAGCAGGGTCCAGGTTCTGAGCTGTCAGCACAGAGCCCCACTTGGGGCTTGAACTCAAGAACCATGATATCATGATCTGAGCCGAAGTCAGAGGCTTGACTGACTGAGCCACCCAAGTGCCCCAAAACTCTGTATTTTAAGAATAATACCTGTAGTCAAAGATTTATTTTACCAACTACTTAGATGTGATTGGTCACATCTGATTTCTGCCATTTTTTATGGATCGGTTTGTGTATAAACACATCTTGGTCAGTATGTGAAAACAGTAGTAGTGTTTGCTAGAGGTGGCCAACCAGTGCCATCCACTTCCTTCTACCATCATAACAGAACACTTGCTTTGTTACGTTGTCTATCCCATTCAGTGCAGCCCCTGTGACGCAGAAAAGCAAACCTTTCCCATAACTCCATAAATAAACTCTGATTAGTATGGGCTGGTCAAGGGAATCACAACCCCCTTATCAGTAATATTAGTGCAAGGACACTGGCATAAGTCAAGCAGATCCTATAATTCCCTGGCAACTTTTATTTGCTCAGAGTTTGGTGCCTGACTTATGGTGGTCCAGTCAGTTCTAACAAAAGACCTTATATTCCATGATTCAGGGGAAGCCTTCTCTCTCTTTTGTTGAAGGTGAACAAGGAAGCTTTCTGCCTCAGTTGCTTCCTGCAGTCATATTATAGCCCTGAGGGAAGCCTACCTCACAACAAATCCAACATGTTTTGGTATAGCACCGAATGGAGAAATACAAGGGAAATATAAACAAACTAATTGAGGGCTCAGTTATGTCTTGGAGTGTACCAAAGTTCAGACTGTCTAACGTGTCTTTTTGTTTAAGCCAGAGGTGTTTTAGTGTGCCCCATGGCTAGCAAGATAACCCTCGGGTGAGAAATTGATTAAGATGTGCATCCTGGGTCCCATCCCAGACCAACTGGATCAGGAACTTAAGAGTGTTGTCTACGGATATGTGAGGGCTGTACAAGATATCAATGTCATTTTCAAATGCATCAAAGGTTAAGAGGTATTAATGTGAATATGAACCACTTTTGAGTCAATATTTCTATTAATCATAGTCATATGTACTCTAATAAAAAAAAACAATCATTTCTATCAAATGTGCCATTTATACATATGTAGTCACCAAAATAATGCTCTATTTTAAAAATATTTTTAGTAAATTTTCATTAATTTTAATGGAACCTATTTAAAACCATAATTTAAAATTATACTATACATCTATATTTTCAATCTGTAAATATTACTTTCATTCAATGAACAAAAGGAAGGTCCAGGCGTATTTCACCAAATTATAGTAGGTAAGAAAAATATATTGATATCTGCTTCTGGTACCTAACACGGAGTTCCTAAATCCCTTGAAATATCCTGAGTCATAGGAGTCCTGGGAGCATTTTTTTTTTTTTTTGTAATAAAGTGACTAGGTATACGTGTGGAAGAGGATTGGTCACCAGAAAAATCAAGTCCTTGTTAGAAGCTTGGAATTTTTAGTCCTACTTTTACCCTCTGGGAAGGGCAGAGGGGCTGGTGATTGAGTTAATAGTTGATCAAGCCTATGTGATGAAGCCTCCATAAAAATCCATAAACTATGAGGTTCGGAGAGCTTCTGGTTTGGGGAACATATCCATATGTGGGGAAGATGGCACATCCTGACTCACCAAATACAGAAGCTCCTGGGCTTGGAATCCTTTTGGACCTTCCCTTGTTCTGGATGTTCGTCTGTATCTTTTACCATATCCTCTATAATAATCTGGAAAAGCATAAGTGAGTATTTTCTGAAGTTCTGAGAACCACTACAGCAGTGTATCCAACCTGAGAAGAGAATCATGGGAACCCTTAATATTTAGCCAAGTTGACACAAGTGTGGGTAACTGAGGGATCCACTACTTGTGACTGGCATGTAAAATAAGAGACAGTCTTATGGAACTGAGCCCTTAACCTATGGGGTCTGTACTAACTTGGTTGTTAGGACTGTAGGACCCCAGATGGTGTCTGGAGAAATGGGAAATTGGTTGGTATGAGGAAAAAAAAACCTACATATTTACTGGTAGAAGTGTTGTTGTGTGAATAAAAAGAAACCATAGTATCCTTATAGTAGACATGTTTTTTTCTTACCAGTCTATCATGAAAAAATCTAAATGGTAGTTAATAGTAAAAATACATTTTCATAATCACTAGAATATCAATCTTGAGAATAAATCCACATGAAACATTTAAATGGATGCTGATGTCATGTGTGCAAGTATGTATATTTGTATGTATGGTATATATTTTTTTTCTCTAAAGAGACTTAAAGAAATTGAAGTAATATATTTTTACATTAAAAAAATTACATGGTTGATTATGGTTTCATTTGTGAAATTATAGGCAATTTTAAAAATTATAGAAATATATGCAATAAATATATTCATATGCTCCTCAGCTGAAAGACTTTTAAACACATGAACATTCAAATGTTAATGTTCTGTAATAGCTCCTTCTTATTATAAATTAAAATTAGTTACATTATCTTTATACTTAATAGCAACTATCAATTTTAGAAATCCAATTTACTTTAAAACATCCTTTCAGACTCTGTGCTAAAATTTCTTTGAAGGTGTCTCCAGAGAAGGAGGCTTTGCCATTAAAACCATCCAGTCTATTCACAGAACAGATGAAAGAGTCCTAGGTTCACATACTGATGCTGGACATACTAGAAAATCAGAATCAAGCTTTACACGCATCAGAACACAGAGTTTAATGTTCAAGCTTGACCAGTCTATAAAACAGGCCAAATGAAAAATTTTGAAGTCTCAAAAAAAAAAAAAAAAAAAAAAAAGAAAGAAAAAGAAAAGAAAAGAAAAAAAAGCACCCTAGTCACAGTGATCTGGTCAACTTTTCTGCCATGACTTTAAAGGTGCGCTTACTTTGAATTGTTTTAAAATATTAGATTTCTCTTTATTATCAAAACATTTTTCCTACTGTCCTGAAAACATAATGTTCTGAATCAATAAATTATACATGCAAATTATCTGAAAATTGTTCAATACTGAATTAGCCTCGCAAGTGTGAACCTGAAGAAACAAAGTAAACAGCCTATAATCTAACTTGATGTAAGTCAAATTACAGTATTCTGGCTCCATGGGAAAGATTTATTAAATTGGTACTCAGTTAACCCATTAAGTTCTGCTGGGTGAATCACTTGAATTCTTTTTTTTTTTTTTTTTTTTTTTAATGTTTATTTGAGAGAAAGAGAGAGAGACCAAATGTGAGCGAGAAGGAGTCGGGGGCAGAGAGAAAGGGAGACACAGAATCTGAAGCAGGCTTTAGGGGCTGACGCAGGGCTAGAACTCATGAACCACAAGATCATGGCCTGAGCCAAAGTCAGATATTTAACCAACTGAGAACCCAGGCACCCTGAATCACTTGAATTCTTAAGGCAAGTCTGCATAGCACCCTCATTTGGTTCTAAGTTTCTAACAGGGTGAAAACAGAATGAGTGCAATTAAAATGCCTGCCAAAATTATATGTGGAGAGAAGAGAAATCAACATCACCATCAAATAAGCAGGGATGAGCCAATCGTCTTCACTGCCTAACACAGAACAAATAAATGTACATGAGTACATGAATAATTTAATAATTGCAGGAGGAATTAATCAACATATCAGTGGATCACAGTATGAATAAGGAATGCACTCTCTAAGGGAAATTATGAACTAAAGGGTGATTCTGTAGATAAATTGAAAAGTATTGAGGTTCTTCCATGTTTTGGAGCTCTTTCTTTAAATTCTCTTGGTATTTAATACTAATTCTCTTTAATGTAATCCTTCTCATCACTAAATATACTGATTTTGAATCATTATCCCCATCCCCATAGGTAATTGCATAATATCTCCACACCCAAGTGAAAATCGAAGAGGGAAGTTTTTGGCTCAGAAAGCAATGTGTATTTTAAGCAGACCTTCTTAAGGGAATGTGTGAAATATATCTGAAATCATTTGTACTCTACAATGTGCCAGATAACATATCTACCTTATCTCATTTAATCCTCAAGAAAAACTCCAGGCGATAGTGATAATCACTCCATGTAACCACAAACAACCAAATCTGAGCGGAAGAAAAAGTAAAATTATACTTGAACCCTGCCTGTGAACACCATAGTCCATGCTCTTTAAATCAAATTACTGGTTATACTGCAGTTTTGTTTTCTATGGTTTTGTTATTTGCAAGTTATCATTCTAATAAAACAAACTTCAGTCCTTCGCAAACCAAAATTAATAGCAGTAGCTATTGTGTAGCCAGGAGCACAATCTGACACCTTTGAAAGGTTATTACAGAAAGAAGGAAAATGAATCCACTGAAGAAATCCATGGCCCAGGGCTGAAATTTAATAAAAGTTTATATTGTACTTCTAGAATAATTTTGTTTGATGGGCAAATGGAACCATGCTAAAAACATGTGGTCACTTTTTCTTAATAAACTTATAGAGGCTCACAACTTCATAAAACACATTTATTAACGTATTTACTTCCTTCACTTGGAGAAGAATGGCAATTACTAAAAATGTTCTCATATTTGCATAGCAACCAAGACAGAAGTAATTAACCAATGGATAAAAACTATCTTTAGTAAAAAAACAATTAATGATAATAGTACCTTAAATTTATAAAGCACTTTATAGTTTTCAAGGCTCTTTCATACACATTATGTCATTTAGCCCTTCAAGAGCTTGGTGAGATTGCCAGGGAAGATAAATTATTAACCCAGTTTTATGGGTGAGCAAAGTAAGGCTCAGAAAGATTAAGTGTCTTACCTAATAATACACATAGTTTTATGGTGGCATTTATATATTATTATTAAAGTCAAATGTCTTTCTGGATTTTTGGGGGTCCTCTCTTTTAACAGCAATGGTTTTACTATCTGGGATGGAGTTTTACAGTTTCCCAGTTTTCAAGACGGTTTAATCTAAAAATTATAACTGAATAGTTTCCATGAAAAAAATAACCATAACATCCCATAAACATGACTTTTAAAAATCCTGCAGTAATATTAGGTTAGTATATTTCTAATACAGAAAACCAAGAACATAAACAAATGAACCAAAAAGGAAGCAATTGTTCTTCAGCTTATTGAAATAAAAAGGGCATCCATGCCCTGCATCAACAGTTCCTGAATTTTAGGATTAACACTACCACATTCTTAGTTTGTAGTAATAAAAAATATTTTCCAAGAATCATCGGCATGTCACATTCTTTCTTAGCATGAATAACGATGAGCAGTTTTGAGCTCTAATGATGCTGCAAGATTACAGAGAATGCAGCTTGGAGGCTTACCATAGAAATTAGTGCAGTGTCACATTAGCAAGCAAGACACAATCAGAGAAACAAATTCAAACTGAAGGAAATGCATTGCCAGATATAATTCTCTGAAATAAAGCAAAAACATGCAACAATATTGTTTTAGTTTTCAGTTTAAGTTTTCTGAATTCCAAAGGTGGATTTGGGGATTTCATTTGCAATCATCCTTTACCATGCTAGATTTGCTGCTGTCACTGTATCAGATGGACAAAAGAGTAGCAAAATTAATCCAGATATATTCAGGTAATAGGACTGAAGACTAATCAGCCAGATCGATGTGTCTTTTTCATCATTTTACTTAGGTGATGCAGCGTGCCTAGGAACATTCAACGAATACCTGATGATTTGGGCTGTTGAGGCAGCAGGATTTTGCCCATTCCTTCATTTGCATATTTTAAATTTGACTTCCAAGTTGTCTTAAGTACTGTGAAACTGTTAACTGCTAATACTACAACAGCTGCAGAAGTAAAACTGTAGACATGGCTATAGGGCACTGATATTAAACTCAGGTCTACCACTAAATCTTTATGTTCCCAGTTCTTAGGCACAACTGCTGTACTGGCTGCTTTCTTTCATCTTTCTGAGAAATCAGCAAGAATAATATAAGATGCTTCAGAGTAGTCACCTTTCCATCATTATCCTTTAATATGTTATGGACCATGCTTTATAAGCTTAACACAAATCACATTATCCTACTATTTCTGCTAGACCTGTATTTTCACACCACTACAAGAATAAGAACTATCTGGATGAATCTCCTGACAGATCAGATTTTAATCTCAAGTGATATAAAATACAATGCATTTTAGTTTGGCTTTTTCCTCTCTTATTTTGCAATAATTCAATACAGCTTTGAGATGAACTGAGATACATGCTGCCGGGCTGTCATATACATCCAGTTAATTTATAATAGGCAAGCATCGTATATACTGAAAACAGTTTGTCATCATGAGCCAAGAGTTTCCTCAAAAAACCTTTAGGATCTCCTGTCTAATTTCCTCCAGAAAAAAAAAAAAAAAAAGTGCCCCATGAAAACTCTACCAAATCTAAATAAAACAAAACCAAAAACTAATAAAGTTTAAATGAAAATGATAAAACAGTTTCACTCACTAATTAATTTAGTTACTTTTATAGCTAATTCACTTTAATTAAAGCCTTGAAAGTGAAGGGAGATCAGTACAAACTCAAAGGTTTCACATGAATATTATCGAGGCTTTCTTTGGTCAAATTAGATGCCAGATTACAGCCAATCTTAAAATATTTCAGTCTAAGGTACTAGCCGTGTTCCTTGAACTGAAACTCTTTGATCATTACAGGACAAGTTTTGTAGCAGCAGCAAATCAATTTATTGAGTAAAAAAATTATACATTGTTTGAATTTTGTCAGCAACTCTGAGGGCCACACCCACAAAAGATGGGTGTTCTTGCAATTAAAAATCAACACAGTTCTGGTTTACCATCTTACATAATAGATTATCAAATCCACCTATGTTATATGGCAATCTAAAATATTTGAATCCCTCTACACTCAAGAAATGGTATTGGCATGTATAGTTCTCTCCATAAAGTATAAACTTAAAGGCATTGCTGTTACCCAATTCTTTGGTAAACCCTGGCGGAAAGGAGTGATGTTCGAGAAAAGATTTATGCATCATACAGTTTATATATTCAATGCATTAAAACTCTAATTTATATCAAGTTTAATATCTGGAAATGAGAACATACTGACATCATTAATATAAAAAATTAATAATTTATCTTTTTAACCAAACAAGTACTGTTTTAAATGTTATGCTTTTCATGTTTATTCAGAGAAAATGCTGTGTATGATATAGTTCCAACCCCCTCAAAAAATGTCTGTTCTTTTCTATGTTTATGTATTTTTTCACATTTTTGTGATTTCTTTTTATTTTTTTTATTTTTTATAAAATCTTCTTTTAATTATATCAGATAAAACTTATTTAAAAAAATTGTTCTCCACCTTATCTTGCATCAACATTTTATTGTAGGTGTTTTAATTGCTTAACCTATAAAACTAGAGAGCTGAACTATACCCAAGGGTCATTTCCATTCTAAAAAGCTCTGATTTAAAGATCTGAAATTACCAATTAATAGAAAAGATTGATCTTACTGATGAATTCAAAGCACAAAGGTCAGTGAAGTTTATTTACTAGTACTTTTTTATTTTCTTTTTAAAAACCATATATGTAACGTCTTTTCTATCAATTATACTAGATCATCAATTCTCAAGTGAGTGATTCAGCCCCTCCCCCCGCCACGAGGCTATTTATCACAGTCTGCAGAAATTTTGGTTGTCAAAAAAGCAGGGAGTTTAAGCTATCAACTTCCAAGTGTTAACCGTATGGGTTAGAATGGTACAATATTGCTGCTGAAGACGGCCTTGAGAAAATAGTCAAATTAAATCAATGGTTCTGGAGAGTGGGAGGATCTCACCCCCAAGGTACATTTGGCAGTGTCTAAAGAAAGTTTTGGTCATATGACTTGGCTTAGGAGTTGCTAATGGCCTTGGAGGTAAAAGCCCACAATGGCATTAAACATCTGAAAAGGAACAGAATGGCCACTCACAATAAAGAATTACCTAGCCCAAAATATCAACAGTGAAGTTCTGAGGCTGAGAAACCCTGTGCTAGATGGAAAAGGTCTCTCTGTCCTTAGTTTGCTCTCTATTTAGATAAATATAAATATTTCCATAAAAAGCACCATAACTATAAACACAACCTATTTTAGAAGAAAGCAAAACACTCCATTTATTTTTTTAATTTTTTTTTCAACGTTTATTTATTTATTTTTTTGGGACAAAGAGAGATAGAGCATGAACGGGGGAGGGGCAGAGAGAGAGGGAGACACAGAATCGGAAACCGGCTCCAGGCTCTGAGCCATCAGCCCAGAGCCTGACGCGGGGCTCGAACTCCCGGACCGCGAGATCGTGACCTGGCTGAAGTCGGACGTTCAACCGACTGCGCCACCCAGGCGCCCCATCCATTTTTTATTTAATATATCTTCATCTCTTTCTAAATTGTAGTCTAATATTTTAGCTCCTTTTATCTTAACCTACTAGCGAAAGTTGTTTTGCATATCTTATACAATGAAAAAAACTAAAACCTAAAGGATTTTTTTTTAGAAAGTGAAACTGATATTCTGTTTTACAAACTGATAATTCTTTGGCAGAAGTTTCAAGTAATTTCCCTTTAACTAAGCATCTTCTAAAGAAAATTGATGTGAATGTCTCACTTTGGAAGATAGAAACTGAGAATTACACTGAATATTATTCATGCGACACACACTTAGTGAGCACTCTTTGCATGCCAGGATGATGTGAAGGAGTAGACCATATGAAAAACTGAAGAAATTAAAATTGCAATGCCAAAAAGCCTAGGATTTGGGTATGGAAAATAATGAGTGAGAGAGAATGATAGAAAACGAATCCAGAGAGGTAGGCAGGAGTAAAAATGACATGAGGCATGGAAGGTCATGTAATGGAAGCCATTAGTATATTTTAAGCAGTAAAATGCCAAGAATTGGTCCCTTCCCCTCTGATTTATTCCCTTCTCTTCTTTATTCCTGCCTCCTCCTTTCGTTTTTCTTCTTTCATTTTTCCTTTCAGATTTCTCTGGCTCTTAAGAAGAAAATAGACTGAGGAAGTGAGAAATGGTAATGACTTGGACTAAGTTAGTAGTGTTAGAAATGGGAAAAAAAAAAATGGTTGAGTGCCGGATACAGTAGTAAGGTGAAACTCATAAGATCGTCTAGTGGATCAGATATGAGGGTCAAGAGAGTACGCCTCCAAAATTCTGGGCTGGAACGAGTAAATAAATAGTATTGATTGTCACTAAGGTAAGAGACTGAAGAATAAGTTTTGTTTGAGCAATTTTTGTCATTTGCTTGCTTGTTTTGGTGGGGGAAAAAATCAAGCATTCTATTTTGAGCATGTCAAGTTGAGGGTGTCATATAAATACAGATATAAGACAATATTTGAGAATTATGGAAAAGTTAGAGGTTGAGTTATAAATATGTTGCCATCAGCACATAGGAGGACATAGGTAGTATTTAAATTGTACAAAACCACCTGTAGAGAATATAAAAACTTGAAAGAGAAAAAGAAACAGGGTAGCACACAGCATTTGAAGACTCAGTGGTCAGTCAGGAAGATGATAAGGGATCAGAAAAGGAGAACGGTACCAACAGCCAGTTTTAGAAAAGGAACCAATAGATAATGTTGTCCTTAAAGCAGGTGAAGCAATGTTTCAAGAACGAAGATCTGAAAAGAGTCTAATGCTGTTTGGAGGTAAAGTGAGGGGAGCACAGAGAATCAGCCATTGGATATAGTGAGAGAAAAATTTCCAGTTTTAACAAAAATTATTTCCATGAAGTGCCTTGGGCAAAAGTCTGATTGGGAGTGGATAAAAAAATAGAGATTTTTGGAAATACGGTCTATTGAACAAGTATCTATTTTTTTTTTTCCATACTGAAGTTTTGCTAAAAGGACATTAAGAATTTTTTAAAGGTATAAATTTACAAGGTGGAAGACCAATTACAGAGGGTACAATAATAGCAATCAGATCTTAAAACACATTTAAGCATCTGGAAAGCAAATGAATTGAAAACCAGTTTAGAAGTGCGAAGAAACTAAAACCTAAGTGCTTGAAGGGATAAATGTAGAAAAAAGCAAATCAGTTTGCTCACAGAGTCACCCAATATGTGACAAATGGAGCTGGGAAAGGCATATGGACACAAGTCTGTTTATACCTCCGACTCTTTCTACCATTAGCCCCAAGCCACTACCTACCTACCTTGTGCCTTGCATATTCCCCTCATGTCTATATCCTCTCTAGGAAATCTGGGACTGACTAGGATAAAAGAGCACTGAAAAAGTTCCTGAGTTTATAACACCTGGCACAGCAAAATTCATGAAAAAACAATAAACACAGACCAAGAAAAAGTTAACAAGGATTAGGGAAGATAAGGGATGGGATGAGGTTTGTTTATCATATAACTGGGTAACATAACACCTAAAAATGTGACAGATTTTAGTTGTCACACTAAATATAGATGGTTATTTCTATAATCTTGTGGTAAAGGAAGTGAAAAAATCATATACTATAAATAAAAATACAATTAATATTAAACAACAAACTAGGAGAATATACTTTTGGGATATATATAACCAAAAGAGGGTTAATATCCCTTTTATAAGTGCTTTGCAATTAAGTTAAAGGAAGTTAAATAGTTTCATAGTAAAATGAGCAAAGAATGTACATAAGTAATTTACATAAGAACTATATTCACCTTTAGTAATAAAAAATTTAAATTAAATTTAAATTTAACAAAATTTAGCACAGAAGCCAACAGGGGCCTGGATCCCATGAACTGCGAGATCAAACCTGAGTCCAAAATCAAGAATCAGATGCTTAACCGACTAACCCACCCAGGTGACCCCAATTAACAAAATGCAAAAGATTAATTCTATCCACTATTGAATGTGTAGTAATAATTTTTGAAGGGCTTTCTGATGTATTTTCACATTTTCATGTTCAAATCCTTTGATAAGCCAATGTTCAGATATTTTGAGTGAGCAAAAAGAAAGATGTGGAGAGATGTGTTTGATTGTTTTGTTGTTGCTTCATTAATTCAAAAATCAATGAAACTTAAATGCCTATCCTGGGGAATTGATAAAATTAAGTACCATGTGTACACATGCAATCCTAATCTCTAGAACCTGTAAATGTTTCCGTCCAAGGAAAAGTGTCTTTGCACATATGATTAAGGATCTTGACATGGACAGACTTTGCTAGATTCTCCAGGTGGGCTACAAATTCAATTACAAGTGTCCAAATAAGAGAGAAGCAGGCAGCAGAGGAGAAGGCAGTGTTACCAGCAAAGCTGAGATTAGGGTAATGTGGCTACCAACCGAGCCATCAGAGGCTGGAAGAAGCAAGGAGCAGATTCCCCTCTAAAGTCCACAGAGGTAGCACAACTCTGCCAACATTTTAATTTGGGTCTAGTGATACTGAATTTTAGAGATCTGGTCCCCAGTACTGTGATAGACTAAATGTCTATTGTTCGAAGCCATCAAGATTATGGTAATAGGCTACAGCAGTCACAGAAAATTAATTCACTACCGTAATGGTAAAACTCATATTTTTCCCTCCTGAGCGGGGAAAACCCCAGTTATTCCCTACTTTGTGTTTCTCTCCTGTGGGTCTCCTTTACTATTCACATAAAACCCTTCATTTTTGACACTTCTGGTCATCAAGTATTCAGAGGTTTTTCCCCACACCAACTGATTGTAGGACACCAACAGGGTGTCCAGGAATTTAACTTAATTCTGACATTATCTACCCAGAGATAGCATCGATTCCACAGGTTCAGGGCTCAGTCCTGCAGGACTCCACCCAACCCCCACTTCAGGTGTCAGTTGAAAACCCAAGTTGTTTCCTGTGCTTCTGACCAACGAGTTACAGATCTGAGGTTCCAAAAACCCCTTCTTGCATTCAATTAATTTGCTAGTTCAGGAAAAGACTTACTTATAGTTTATTAAAGGATATAAAGAGTACAGATGAATATCTGGACGGAAGAGATGTATAAGGCAACGTATGAGGGAAGGGGCTGGGAGCCTCTATGCCCTCTCTGGGTGTGCCACTCTCTCAACACGCCTATTTGCAAACTGAAACAGAAGTTCTCTATATTTTGGGGCCTTCATGCAGGCTTACTAACATGGGCGTGATCAATTATTAACTTCATTTTCAGTTGCCTTTTCCTTTCTAAAAAAGGGGGTTGGGGACTAAAAATTCCAAGCTTCTAACCATGCTTGGTCTTCCATGGTAAACATTTCCCGTCCCAGGGTCAGTCATCTCATTAGAACAAAAGATGCTCTGAGTGCTCCCTATCCCTTTGGAAGTTACAAGGGTTCTAGGAGCACTATGTCAGGAACCAGGGACAGAGACCTAGATAATATTTTCTGTGATCTCAAACTATGTTCACTGACAAGAAAAAAGTACCTAGGTTATATTGTTAATTGAGAAAGGCACTTTGTAAATAATGCATATCCCAAACTGCATGCATAAATGCCTGAAAAAAATATATTAACAGGAATTATAAACGAATACTGAGAATATTGGTAGTTTATAATTTAAAACATTTTTAACCTTTACAATGACACTATTATTTTTTCAGGTAAAAATAATGTTATTTTCACTTTAAAGTCAAAATTAATAACATTTGCTTATCTGTCTGAGCACAAAACATCCCTATATCTAATCAAAAAGGCTGAAGTGTAGAGTCCAAGTATCTGTACCCATGGGTATTGAGTCCAATGAAATGGCATGTCTACCTGAATTAGTTTTCTTATTTATGTAATTAATAATGTTTTGAGGCTGAATTAATCTGTTTCTCCTTTTCTGTGTATCATTTAGGAATCATATTTGGCTGCTAATGTCAGAGGCCTTCGATCAGTTCAACATTTCATAGGTTTTTTTTTCTCCCATATAAAATTAAACTGAAGATTGGGATATTAAAGGCTGGTGTAGCAGTGCTAGAAGTCACCAGGAGAACAGGTATCTTCTGTCTTTTTATTCCGCCATTCTTAGTGCATGGTTTTCCTCCCAGAGGCATTAGGGCATCATATGGTAGCTGCTGGACCAACATTATAGGAGAATGAAAAGGGGTAAAGAGGAAGACACAGCTGAACCTCTGTTCTTTTAGGAGGTATGATTTCTAATATCCACTTATATCTAATTGACTATCCCAATTTGCCGTGAGGCAGCAAATCATAGTCTTATAGATGAGCACAATGTTTTTAAGGCAGAAGGAAGAATGGATATTGGTTTGACAACTGGCAGTGTCTTCCATACCCATGGCACTAACAACCAAAGATATCACTGAGGGGCACGTGGGTAGTTCAGACAGTACAGCATCTGACTCTTGGTTTTGGCTCAGGTCATGATGTCACAGGTTCATGGGATGGAGCCCCACGATGGGCTCTGTGCTGACAGTGCAGAGCCTGCTTGGGATTCTCTCTGTCCCCCCCTCTATCTGCCCCCGCTTCGTGCATGCTTTCTCTCTGTGTATCTCAATCTCTCTCTCTCAAAAAAAATAAAAAATAAACTACAACAAAATAACCACAAAAAATAAAAAGATAAAAATGTCACTGAGAAGCATTAAAATCAAGATCCAAGAGGCTTCACTGATGTGACATTTATTGCCAACCATCTCTTTAGGAAGAAAAATTAGACAATAAGACTGTTTCATGTTGAGACTAAAGAGAGACCCTGCCACTTTCTCTGTCTTGCCCACTTAAACTATAAATAGACTAATTTCCAATTTCCTATTTTACATTTTTGATTCAAAACTATTCAGTTTGTTTAAGTTATATAGGCAAGTTAGAGATTATTAAATATGAATTTAAAATGTTTAATTCCAAATTCATCTTTACTTTGTGATACTATAGGGAAGTTGCCTGCCAAGGACTCTGAATCCTTTTGCAGCAACTTGCTGAGCAGTTCTTTTCTAATACAACATCGGCTGAAATGTAAGTTTGTTCATTAAATAAATCTACTTCATGAAGTGCCTGCCTACCTAAATTACTACCAAATGAGATACGAAATCAGAACAGTCTCTAAATAAAGAGACCACACATTCAAGAAAAATGACAATGAACGGATAACTTTTGTGTGACTGAAAGCTATCAATTTTCAAGTCCTCAATTTGTAAATTACATAAATTAATGGTTAGTGTTTAATTGCTCCAATTCTAGTGACTCATGATAGCCAAATGAAGCAAAGTGAAAAAAGACAAATCCCAAATGAATACTAAACAACCCACCAGTGAACATTTTTCACCTAAATAAAATTCTCACTTTTTTACATGAAAAGATTACTCAACAGGTGAATATGAGCACAATATAAAGGAATCTAAATATAATTTGATTCAGTATTAAAAAAGATCTTCAGACAATGTTCTCTTTCATACACATCATCTATGTTTATTGTACACATTTTATTCTACTGTGTCTCAGTCACATTCAATGTATTCCTAAAGTTAAACCCAATTTTGGTCCCTGTTGAATGTCTTTTAAATTGATTTCTACAGAACACAATATAAAAGTGTAATTAAACAATGAGCAACTCAATACACAAATTCATTAGCTTGTCTAAAGAACTATGAACCTCTTCAAAAATTTATCCCTATATATGTGTGTTTGTTTATATTATCTCCACATCTATGGTAGGTGAATATTTAGATACATATATATCAAGCTAAGACATAGTTCTTAGCTCTGCTATAAATATGTACAAATTTCTTTCTCTGTATTTTTAACTTGCTCAGTTTTCAATCTCTTACCTAATTAATAAGCACCCACTGGATGCTAATACTGCTTATATACCCCTAGCCACCTCTTGCTCAGGAGTACCATGAGAGAAGGAATTTTGATTTATTCCAGGCATGACTGCTGCTCCTCTAAGAGTACCTGGCACATTGTGTGTGCTTAGGAAATAACCTGGACCCAACAGCATCTGTTCTTCTATCTCTCGCTTATTCCACTTAACATAACATTCTATGAGTTTATCCATGTTGTTACATATGGAGGGATTTTAAAAGCCTAAGATCCATTAGAGAAAGCCCCACTTCCTTCTAGAAGAGGAGGTCTCACTTCTGCATGACTGCACTTACATGATGTATCTAAAAGAGTCAAATCCATAGAAACAGAGAGCAGAAAGTTGAAGGACAGTGGTTGACAGGTAATGGTGGGGGATGGGAAGTTCTTGTTCATTGGGGATAAAGTTTCAGTCATGAAAGATGATTAAGTTCTAGAGATCGCTGCACAGTTTTGTACCTAGAGTTAGTAATACTGTATTGTACACGTAAACATCTAAGAGGGTAGATCTCATCTTAAATATTCTTACCACAACAAAAGCTATTGAGGTTAGAGACTAATTCTTGCTCGATGAGTGACTATTAAAAAAACAAACATATCAAAAAACAAAAACAAAAGTGAACAAATAAAAACGAAATAATCTGGAGTTCATTTCAATTAAATTTCAAAACCAGAAGTAGAACATAGACCTACATGAGCATAATATTTGAAAGACTTTTGTACTGGTGCATATGTCTACCAATGCTTATAACAGCCCACAGCTTATTAGAAGTCTCTCATATGAATTTGAGGAAAGTAATAATGGTGCAAAGATTAACTCCCACTAAATATACTCCAGTCTCTGTAAGTACTTTACAGTCTTTTCCCATGTAATCTACACATTGTTATTATAATCCATCATTTACCAACAAGGAATTTAGAGAATATAAACCTGTTTTGTCCAAGATTTTACTGCTATTGACATACAGTTTTATTACACAACTGGAGTATTTAGCCTTGGGTTTACAACTAGAACTTGTGAACATGGATAACCTCAGTAAGCAGAGACACCCCCAGGGTTTTCTTCCATATCAAAACCATATAGATTACCTTTTTCTCTAGATTCATATCTGTCGCTAAATCAGGAAACTATATGTATGAGATTAAGCACAAAGTAAGATTAGTTTTATCATGCTCCCCAGTTTTCCTATTGCAAAAAAAATTTACACTTCAGAATTGTGTAAACTGCCCCTAAATTCTAGTGAACAAAAACAGTTTTCTGAGATACAGTGAAATATCTATTAAAATGGAATCACAAACTAAGGTAAGTAAAACTCACTTAACAGTTTTGTTTTGTTTTGTTTTGTTTTTAATATTAGATATACCTATTTATTGACTTAAGGAGGGCACTTGTGATGAGCCCTGGGTGTTATATGTAAGTGATGAATCACGAAATACTGCTCTTGAAACCGATATTCCACTATAAGTTACCTAATTAGAATTTAATAAAAACTTCTGGGGCGCCTGGGTGACTCAGATAAGCATCCGACATCGGCTCAGGTCATGATCTCATGGTTCGTGGATTCGAGCCTTGCATCGGGCTCAGTGCTGACAGGTCAGAGCCTGGAGCCTGCTTCTGATTCTGTGTCTCCCTCTCTCTCTGCCCCTCACCCACTCACACTCTGTCTCTCTCTCTCAAAAATAAATAAACATTAAAAAAAATTTAAACTGAAATAACAAATATATATATACAATTTACTATAAAATGAATTTACAAAACAAGACTATATCATTAGATTTCATTCTCAAAAAAATCAAGTATAGGATTACACATTTCGTGAATTTTTTTTTTCCTGAGCATATATTAAAGTCTTTGGTAGAACTCTTCTTATACTCTAAGTATATCTGATCAACATAATATGCTTATTGTCTATTAACATTCATTTAAAAGCCCTATTCAGCAACACACAGGTATTTCAGTATGAATGCTACTCATTACTGATATTTCTGTTGTTGATGTAGTAATACTATCTAGCAGTTCATCTACCAAAAAATTGAAATATTTTTAATATAACCACATTTTGCCTTTCTTATAGCATAAGTTTGGGGTATTTGTTTGTTTCAGTTTTTTTAAGTGCTATGTAACTGACCCTTCTCTAAAGTTAAAACAGAAGGATTTGAGTAGCAAACAATAAAAAAATACAAAATATTCAAAAACATAACTTATAAATACAAAATTTATTTCAATATGAGATATAAGAACCTTATATTCCTAGACAATAGAAAAGAATATGCCATATTTGATGACATGGTGATGATGCGAGGGGTGAGGGGGAGAAATATTGAGAAGTATGGATGGGCCATTCTTTATAACAATTGTCACACAAAAAAATTGTCTCCTCTTAGAAAACAAGATTATAGCTATCATTCAACTTGGTTCTGACCCATTAACAAAACAACCAGATAAAATAAAAAGCATAAAACCAGAAGTTTCCTCTCTGAATCTAGAGAATTAATCATTAAGTGTACCAGTTTTAAAATAAAATGGAATTGTAATTGGTCCCATCATCAAGCATCTAGTTCTTAGGTTAAGCATACCTAATCCCTAAATGATATCAGCACAGTGACTCACCATGTTAGTTCCCATTACTCTTGACCTCCCAAAGCCTTCAACACTATTGATCTCATTCTAGCTAAAAGTCTTAGTGGTATGGTTTCTCCTTTCTTCCTAACTAAAGAATTCCTTATTCTTCATCCCTACTATGCGCATTGCAGGCATCCTTACAGAGATTCTCATCATCTTGTGATTCAACTATAATTTACCTCCTTTCAAGATATCACCATTTAATGTCTCCTTGAATTTCAGTCCTCCCTGTACAGAGCAAAGTCCTAAAACATCATATAGCCTATATCAAAGCCTTCAAAGTATTTAATTCTCCCCCAATGCTCATTGCTTATGGACTCAGTGTGTGTGTGTGTGTGTGTGTGTCTGTGTGTGTGTGTGTGTGTGTTGGTGGATGGTGTGTATTATTACTATTATTATAATTATTATCACTATTTTATATTAAGTTTATTTATTATTTTGAGACAGAGAGAGAAATAGAGAGAACAGAGGAGGGACAGAAGGAGAAAAAAATCCCAAGTAGGGTCTGCACTGATAGCACAGAGCCTGAGGTAGGGCTTGAACCCACAAACCATGAGATCATGACCTGAACTGAAACCAGGAGTCAGATGCTTAACCGACTGAGCCACCCAGGGGCCCCTGTGTGTAATATTATTAATTAGATTGCCAATTTCTTGAAGCAAGGCTTGAATAGGAGCTGCAATAAATAATTCTTCTCAATATTGAAAATTTTAAATGTAAAATTACACATCTTTTAAATATCATAGCTATTTACCAGGAGGGAGGGAATCTAAGGAAAACCTGGCTGATGACGATAAAAGAGAAATAGATTACAAAAGTTTTTTTTCATGCTCTGATTCACACTTATTTTCTCATTCTTTTCTAAAATTGAAATGTCACTCAGCATCATGTTGCATTTGTGACCCTGTATAACGCACAGATTTTCTACCCTATTTGTTTATAATTCTCCTTTCTGTATATTTTTGCAATTTTTCTTTATTATGTGAATTTTTATTTTCTTTCTTATTGCAGATTTATCTGAACGCATGTTAAATATTCTACTGTGATCTTTATGATAAAAACAACAGCAAAATGCAGTATTTGCAGTATTTGTCCTTCTATTGATTTCACATAGCATAATGTCCTCCGGGTCCATCCATGTTGTCACAGATGGCAGACTTTTCTTTTATAAGGCTGAATAATAGTCCATCATATATATATATATATATATATATATATATATATATATGTGTGTGTGTGTGTGTGTGTGTGTATATAATGTATAATATATATACACCACATATTCTTCATTCATCTGCTGATGAACATTTGGGTTGTTTCCATATCTTAAGTACTGTGAACAATGTTACAATAAACATGGAAGTAAGGATATCACTTTGAGATCTTGATTTCATTTTCTTTGGTATATAACCAAAAGTGGGACTGCTGGATCTAACATCAGTTCTATTTTTAATTATTTTTTTGAGTAATCTTCATACTGTTTCCAATAGCTGCTGCATCATTTTACATTTCCACCAACAGAGTACAAGGCTTTCATTTTCTCCTCATCCTCAATAACTCTTGTTATTATTATTATTCAATGGGTCATCCTAACAGGTACGAAGTAACATCTCATTGTAGTTCTGAATTGCATTTCCCTGATAATTAATGATGGTGAATGTCTTTTCATATAACTCTTTGAATAAAACTACCCAATATTAAATCTTTGAAAATTAAATCCTTTTAGATATACCCTATCCTACAATTAAATAGATTTCTGCTTTTTTACACAAAAGTCTGCAAAACAGAAAAACAATATAGCAAAAAACTGAGTTCTTATTGGTTTTAATGGGTCAGAACCAAGAATGCTATCTGTATCTCTGTCTGGAATAAGTTTGAGAGGTGTTGTGGAAGGTATGGAAGGAATAACCCCCAAAGTCTAATTGAGTAGACACTGTGAAGAATAGTGACTTATTGTGAGCCCTTTAAGGTTCTCATCTGCCTTCCACCTGCCTGACTCGTCTTTTGCTGCTTTAACTTGTGAGTCTCAAACCTAATACAAGGCCAGCCTCTTTATGATCCTCTACATCCAATTCACAACCTGACTATGATTAAAAAACAAATGGCACCCTCAACTTACTCATTATATTGCTGACAAACCTAAGTAATGCCTGATGGGTCCCCATTGAAACTGTGCCTGTAAGAGTTTACTTTTTCTAAAAAAAAATAAATCATATGATTTTTTTTGGCATATAAATTACCCTTTCTAAAGTGTTTGTGCCCCTGATATTAAAGAACATTTATGGAAAATTAAAATAATTCTCTTTTTCCATATGAGCACCCACTTGAAAGCCAGAGGCTGTTTAGCTTTACTAAGAGAGAAAGCAAATCTTAAAATCAATATTCATTCCTTAGTTAAACTTCAAATATTAAAAAAATCTAATTACATGAGTTCCTTTATGATCAAAAGTGAAAATGGAAAACTGAGTGTTTTGACAGCATTATATTTAGAAATGTAAAATGAATCTCAGAACTCTGAAACCAGTTTTCGAGAACAAAAAGTCAGTCACTGCATGCTCACCAATTTCTTATTGAATTAACAGAGTTAATAAAACTAAATCCCGTATGTTTCTTGTCATTCTTTTTGTTCTACAAGGACACAATGAGAAATCTATATGAATTTTAAGTTTAAATAGTTGGTCACCCTTACAAAAAATTCTGTTCAGTAATATTTATAATTGCGTTTGAAGACAATACATGTATTTATCCCATGAGTATTGTATCTAAACTTGTTTTAAAAGTATTTTATTACAATGAACGGATACTTAAAATAAAACTATACATAGAAGTATTTTATGTCAGTTTTGGTAACTGATGCCAAGTGAACAAATATGGCAAACCCTACTCCCTCCCTTAGTTTTTCATATGCTCTTTGTATGGCTCCTAGTCTTAAAGATTATATGTGTACATACATTTACACACACCCACACACCCACACACACACACACACACACACACACACACACACACACTCATACATATTTCAGGTTGCTAAGAAAGTATAAAGAGAACAATGGTGATGAGAAACAGAAAGTTAATGTAAGATACTGGCAGACAGACCTTTGCCAACTATAAGAAAAAAATTCCCTACTTAGAAAAAAAAAATTCCAGGTCAATATGCAAATGTCATTTGAAAGCATTCTGTTTTTTGAAATAAGCTGTTTCTTTTAAGAGGTTTCACAAATATCAGCTGTGTTGGTATAATATGTTTGCAAGCAAACCAGATTTGGGGACCAAAGTAGATTTCTTTAAAAAAATCTATATATGAATCTTAAATATGATTCCATGAGCACACAGATGGTTTTGCAGGTGGTAATGTCTTAACAACTGAAGCTCTTCAATAAGGAGCATGTGTTAGTGTCTGGAAGTAACAATGGACACACACAACTGCTCTAATTCTCCAGTCCATTGAGTTGACATCTTCTGTCAATCATTTGGCCACCATTATGTCTCCATTGTCACAACATGTCACAGTCACTCAACAGTCCTAGTGTTACCTTCCTTGAATCTACATCCCGAAGAGGTGTATAGGACACGTGTGGAAAAAGTTAGAGATTACCAGACCTAGTAAGGATGTAAAACCTGATTCCATCCCCCCCAAAAAAGCAACGCTTTGATAGTAAATGCAGTTAGATCAGACTTCCCACTTTCATCACAAGAGGAAATCGAACTTTTAACAATCATTCTGTTGTAACCCTGAATTAGGCAAATTGACTGATTCTTTTATCTCTAAAAAGTGTCACATTTTGTAGACACAAGCTGAAGTTTCAGCACTAGACTATTTATAATTAACAGATGAATTGTTCACAAAACTTTAGTCAAGTGTTAGGTTTTGATAAATTTCTGTTTAGAAAAATGACTTTAGTCCTCTGATTTTAGAAAATGTCATCAAACCATCATCCTTGACAAAATTCTTATTATTCTTTAAAAGTGAAACATCGCAAATCCTGTCACTTATTCAGGCAACATCAGTTATCTCATTCAAAGATCCAACAAAGACAGCTGAGATTTTACAGATTTCCAAGTCTTTATGAGGATGTTAGCAAAAGACGGGGCTTCCAGTGCGATTTTGGCCCTTCCACCATCTAAAGGTTTCTATTTTAGTTATTAGAAAGAGGTCAGAACAAGCTTGTTCATTGAAACCTCTGGAGTGAAGAGGTGTTACTTTCCTGCCCTTGTGACTTTAGCAAATATAATAGTTGCATGACTCTCACTTAGTATGAAAGAATGACACAAATATCATCTTGGTATTAGCTGTTGCACTGACAAGTGCACAAACCTTTAACCTAACACTAATTGTAATTAGAAATAAAATTATTCATACTGTAATCCAATAAATTGCTAATCAGTAGACTTTTCATATGCATTCCCGACACTTGTCTTTTTTTTTTTTTTTTTAATTTTTTTTTCAACGTTTATTTATTTTTTTGGGGACAGAGAGAGACAGAGCATGAACGGGGGGAGGGGCAGAGAGAGAGGGAGACACAGAATCGGAAACAGGCTCCAGGCTCCGAGCCATCAGCCCAGAGCCTGACGCAGGGCTCGAACTCACGGACCCTGAGATCGTGACCTGGCTGAAGTCAGACGCTTAACTGACTGCGCCATCCAGGCGCCCCTTGTCCTTTTTTTAAAATCACATGTCTTATATTGTGTACCAGATGCAATTAAAATGTTGTAATGACTAGCCTATTCATGAAAAATAGTAGAAGGTACTTAAACAAGATCTTTTTTCTTACAACTATTTGAATTTGTATAGGCTATTAGGGAAACTCTGCCTTTCAGCAGATTCCTTAGTCCATCTATGACCCATGAACTAATGAAGATGTAATCTTTAAAAAAATGATACTGAAGATGAATCTCTACATTATTTTATTCAATTTTATGTAGAAATGTATCACTATATATAAGTTGGATGAAAGGAGATTCTCCAACCATGATAAAGCATGGTAACAAAATATATTTTATGAAAAGTGATTCCCTATGATACAAATCTTAGCTCCATTTCTTGAAATTTGTAACATATGTGATTATGCACATAAATATCATTTTTTTCTGTTTAGACTCCATACAACATAAAGGGAATATAATAATGATTAGGATTTCATGAGACCTGAAATCACTCTACCCATAATTTGTAATCTATGTAAATTTTTTATCTCTAACGTTTCTAGTATTCCTAGCTGATCCTCACATAAAATCTTCTCCATCCCTTTTATGATTATCATAGTCTTTTCTGCACCAAGTGATGTTTTCATCCATTGTGCCTATCACAATTCCATACATTCTTTTCATAATTTTTAAAATATGGCTAATTTTTTAAATTTTAGTTTCAAAATTCTTATGCTAAATCATTAGAATTTTAATGTTTTCCTGACGTTGTTCCTATAAAAATGATGGGTCATAATCAGTGGAAAACAATCTACGGTGACACAATTAGGTGAAGAGATTTCTGAGCAGGACCTACATTTAGAATAAACATAAGACTCTTGAGTCAAGCCTAGCTGGATGGGCTGTGTGAGAAACACACTTGAATAAATAACATAGACAAAAAATATGTAGGCATTGGAGGTAAGGTTATATTTGACTTTTGATACTTTTATATTTTTACTTTTACTATGTGTTGCTGGATTAATAAAAGTATTTTGTAGGAAGTTCACTATGGGATTTATATGAAGAATGGATTGGAGGTATGATATAAAACTACTTTGATTTCTATATGACCTTTTGATGAGTTTTTTTTTTCCCTAGTCATCCACTTAGTTTTCAAACCCTGCGTCCAACACACAGATACCTATCCACCTTCTCTACTTTATTTTTTCTTTACAGTAACAATCACCACACGACATAATATGTATATACCCATTCATTTGTTTACTATACACCCTCAATTACAGCATAGGTTCCATAATGTAAGACATTTTTGGTTTTTGTTTTTTTTCCCACTGTGGTAATCCCAGAAAGCAGAATTTTCTGTAGCAAATAGCAAAACACAATTAATAGTAGTCAAATAACAAGAAGCATGGATTAATGACTGATTTAAGACAGAAATACTCAAATGCTTCATTATAAAAGAATTTGTAATAATGATATCTCAAATGTGATATAAATAAATGTATAATTATATTTAAGAATGTCAAATTTATAATAAGAGGGATTTTAACTCTTTGAAGGGTATATGTATTTATGTGTAGGAGCCATAAAACTACATATTTACATTGAGTTAAACCTGAACTCTGAGCAGAAAGACATTCCATTTTAAATAACTGTAAATGATAAAATAGATTTTTGGGTTTATATGCTGTTTTTTTTCCTTCTGTTGAGTAATAATGCCTGCTAATACTATTGGAACTTACAAAAAGATTAATACACATGAAAATTAGCTCACATTACCCCACATATTAAAATAAACGACTCCTAGAGTTTTGGCACATGCATTCAGGCTTTTAAAAATAATCTTGAAAATATAGTTGTAATCCAACAGCATTAACAATGTTATTATATTTATTTTTCATTTGTCTATATTATATGTATATAACATTATATATCATTGATATTTCAGAGGTCATTAAAAACTCAGCCTTTCTATTTAATTATATTCTTTATATTGCCTCAAAAATATTGTGCTTTCTTTTGAAACTTGGTAAGTTCCAAAGTTTTCAAAGTTTCTTCAAGTTATTCATTCAGCCAAAGTTGTGGAAAATATTTTTGGAAGTCTTACTATGTGTCAGACACTCTGCTGTGGTGGTAAAACTGAACAAAAACCACATTGGGCCTTTCACACAGACAGTAAGTTTTCATATGAAATGGGGTAGATGTTAAATATTATGCAATGAAAGAACAGATTACAATTATTTCTATGAAGGATGGAGATAGATCCATGACACTATAACTGGAGAACAATATTAAGTGTCCTTGTATATAGATTTTATAATAAAGGTAAAGGAAGAAGTTTCCAATACACATATACAATTATTTATAGCTATCTATATATTTTATTATTTGCTATTTAAGAACTTAAAGTATGGATATGTGGTTATGTGAACATCAGCATTTTAAGACCATCAATATATGTATTAAAATATTATTAGATCTGGTAATGTTAGGAATAGTGGTAATTTATGGTGAACATCATGAAAATACTTCTAACACATGAGTGTTATAAAAGAAAATTGTGCTTGAACAAGCATTTTCTTAATGTGTAATCTAGTTGTTGTTTTGCACACATATCTATTCTCTTGTCAAAGATTATACTTTTGAGAATGTTCACATACAATTTCTGCATAATAATATGATTCTAAGACATTTTTCAAAATGTGCACATTTTTATCATTTCTTCAAGTATATCACCTCAGAAACAATTTGTTCTTCATTTAAATCACAGAGTATACACACTACTGAATTTAGGGAAAACATATATTGCTTATGACAGCATTTATCTTAATAGTTGTAAGATTTTATGTCCTTGCTTATGATTTAATAACATGTGAAGACTTTAACAAGTGTGTGTGTAGGTGTGTGTGTGTGTGTGTGTGTGTGTGTGTGTGTGAATATGGGGACACATAATTTCTGAATACATGCCTGATAAAGTTAATTCATATACGGGAACCCACAAATTGGAGGCCACCCCAGTGGCCTGGCTCATGCCCCATGTCTCAGATCTAATTGTAAGTCAGTCTGCATTTGCGGGAAACACTTCACTGTTAAGGAAATGGAACCCCAATCACAATCCTCCAACTCAGCCTTAGCTGAGCTTAGTTTTAGTCTTATAGGGAAATTGCAACCTCCTAGCAAATCATGTCCTCTTTGTTTCGCATTTCTAATATTCTGTAAGATTAGCTCTTGCCCAAAATCCCTAGGGAAGAGTTCTCCACTGCTTGTGAGGTGCTGTATTCCCCCAATCCATGGATTATCCCCTCTAGGATAAAGGACATCAAACTCATTACTATATTATTTAGGCTTTGTCATTTGATATGACTAATTTGTTTCCTTGTTTTAGTTTATGTGTTCAAATTGATACAGATAATTTTCAGTTTTCATAATTGGAGAAAAAAATCTAAATATTTAGTTTTCTAGGGTGCCTGGGAGGGCTCAGTCAGTTGAGCATCCAATGCTTGGTTTTGGCTCAGGTCATGATCTCAAGGTTCCTGGGTATGAGCCCCACATCTGGCTCACACTGGTAGTACAAATCCTGCTTTGGACTCTCTCTCTCCTCTTTCTGCCCTTCAACCCACCTCTTAAAATGAATAAATTAAAAAAAAAACTTTAAAATAAAATCTTTATATATTTAGTTTTCTCATTTATTCATAATTATCTTGATTTTCAAGTTTGATCCACATAAAGTATGGAAGAAAGTAAAATCTCTTAAGAGGTTAATAACAAATATGACTAAATTTTTATCATAATTTTTTAAATATTTATTTTTTTGAGAGAGTTAACAAGCAGAGGAGGGGCAGAGAGAGAGGGGGGAAGAGGATCTTAAACCGGTTCTGTGCTGACAGCAGAGAGCTCGATGTGGGTCTTGAACGCATGAACCTTGAGATCATGACCTAAGCTGAAGTTGGACACTCAACCAACCGAGCCACCCAGGTACCTGATTTTTTGTTTTTGTTTTTTAATATCTGCTTTGGCATGTTAAATATTGTATAATTACTTGCAGTAATAGAGAAAATTCAGTTCTCTAATAGTGAAAATAATGTAATATTACCACATAATAGATGTATCTAATTTGCTTAAATGTAATTCAATATGGAATTCCATTAGGAGGTGTGATATTGTGATTTATAATAAGAAATATATGTTTGGTCTTTGTCCCTGTTTTGGAACTTCCGAAGGGAAAAGGGTGTCTTTTGTAAAGTTAATGAGATGACTTGGAAAGCGCCCAGGTAACCAAAAGATAGGAACCCAACAACATGTCAGTTCCACCCTCCTCTGTTCCAGCTCCAGGGAGAGAGGAAGGGCTAGAGATAGATCAATGGCCAATGCTTTAATGCTTAGCACTGAAACCTTCATAAAAACCCATAAGGATGAGGATCAGAGATCTTCCATGTGAATATGTGGAAATACGGGGAGAGTGATCACTTCAGAAAGAACAGAAAACCTCTGTACACTTAGTGTGCACCTTGCTCTATGAATCTCTCTCAACTGGCTGTTCCTGAGTTATAACCTTTGCAATAAACCAGTAACCTAGTAAGTAAAATGTTTCTCTGAATTCTGTGAGCTGCTCTAGCAAATTGCTCAAACCCAAGGAGCCACTCTAGCAAATTATTCAAAATGAAGGAGGTCCCCTTGGGAACCTCCAACCTATAGCCAGTTGGTAAGAAGCATAGATGACAGCCTGGAATTGTGACTGGTGCCTGAAGCAGGCAGTCTTGTAGGACTGATTTAACCTTTGGAATATGACACTATTTCCAGGTAGACAGTGTCAGAACTGAGTTGAATTACAGGACACCCAGATGGCTTCTGAGAACTGCTTGGTGGGTGCTGGGGAAACTGACTCTCCCACCCACACCTGTCAGAATTGGTTCTAGAACCATTCAGAAGGCAAACGACAGAATCATTCAAGCAAGAAAAAAAAAAAGAAAAAAAATTAAAGGATAAAAAATTTAATCATTTTTAAAAGTTGTTTCTAAAACTTTAGCAAACATTTAGGTATCATTTATGTGCATAAAGTCCCTGATTAATTCAAAATTCAATACAGTTGTAATTAAACTGAATTTTCAAGCATACAGAATTAAATGAGGTTCAAGAGAAAATGTAATATCACTACAATTATAAGCATCAAGCCTGGGTCCAAAGTCACAAAGTTTTTAAGAAGGGACAGTTAATTAGGAGGCTTATTACTCTAATGCTTGCAAACAAGAGTTGTATTATCTCTCTCTCTCTTTTTTAAAGAAAAAGTCATAAATGTCTGAGAACTTTTCATAGACATATAGTCTAATAGACAGTGTTACTCCTACTCACTTGTTCTGACTCCTTATACATATTATTTAACTTCACTAAGCTGCAACTTTCTCATCTCAAAAATTTACTAGTTACAGTTCATGAAAGAGTCAAATGTGATGAGTGTGTGGTGTTAGCATAATGTCCACAAAGCCAAAGTCTCTGTTACCACTTTCACTACTCATAAGTTTTTTCCATGAATATTTATTACATTATTTTCTTTTTCTTTGTTATTTTTAAACCACTTTACCCTTTATCTTTTTCTAGCTACTCGATGAATTGTCCATTTACCACTCATCTGTAGAAACTGTTCCTTTCCTGTCCATGTTTCCCAAGGAGGCCTTACATCTCATCAGATGATTGTTCTCTGCCACTTAATAGCTATATGGCCTGGGGTGAATTTCTTAAATTTTTACATCTCAGCTTTCTTATCTGTAAAGAGAAATCATAATGTGATATTTAACTCACAGTGTACTTTGAGCTATATATAAGAAACTGTATGAAGCATTTAGACCTATGTCTGTAACCCTTAACTGTGACCAATGTGATAATAAATGAATGTGTGTCCTTGCTCTTTTTAAATCTGGTTGACAAGTCATTTTCAGGATAGAGGTAGGTAACATATTTTGAATATATTAAATAATCTAGAACTGTAGAAATCATATTACTCAGATTCGCTGTGAACCTCAGAAAAGACACCAGAAAATTATATTCTATATTATTAAATTATTTAAACCTTCAAAAATCATAAAAGTAACTGTCAGTGAAAAATGACACATGCTGTAGGGGAAGTCAGCATGAGAAATGACACATTCAGGACATACGCTGCAAATTCACTACGAACATTCTCTGATGTGATAGGTAACTCCAAACATACTGATAACCAGAGCAGCGATAGGATTTCTAGAATTTATAAGCGAATTATTCCTCCCATAAATACCACATTTTCTAAGCCGAATTTCCTAAAATAAGAGCTAAAGTCCAGATTTTGGGGTAGTGGAATGGGAGGAAGGAGTGAATTTAAAATCTTGAATCTCATTCACAAACTAAAGCGGACGCTGAGTATTTTTAGTGTTAAGCATTTATTTTAAGTTTGTGATTTTTGGCTAAATCAAAATAGCTTTTCTATATTAAAAAATCTTTTGACATATCATATCATTTGTAAAAGATACTTTCACAGAAAAAAACTAAAATGCTAGGGTATTATTATCCTGTTTCAACATCTTATTTTGTCTATTGAAAGCAGTCTTTGAACTATTAGGGTTTCTTAATCTGATATTTGGAGGGTGCCAATTTTCATTTGTAGCTCAGGCAGGCAGCAAGCTTCCACTGATCCTTCTCTTTTGAGGGGAAGGGAGAAGTTTCTAGACCCTCATCCCTTTCATACTGCCGTTATAGATGAGCAGTGCCTTATGCTTAGGTTAGCTCCAGCTTCCTGTAAGGAGACAGAGTTTCTGAGGCAAGTATTCCCCTCCCTGGTGTGTCATTACAGCACCGACTCTAGTCATTAATGGTTAAATTTGTTCCACAACCTAGTATGGGGGGTTCCCTTTTCATTGAGGAAAGCTGAACCTCTACATCTCTTTCATGGCTATATGTTTCAATTCATGGACAACAACTGCAAAAAATTATCTCACATTTCTGTGCTTTAGGAGTACAGCAGAGCCTTTTTTTTTTTCAATATATGAAATTTATTGTCAAGTTGGTTTCCATACAACACCCAGTGCTCATCCCAAAAGGTGCCCTCCTCAATACCCATCACCCACCCTCCCCTCCCTCCCACCCCCCATCAACCCTCAGTTTGTTCTGTTTTTAACAGTCCACAGCGGAGCCTTTTGAAGGCAGCCCAAGCCACTACATTGACTTGAATTCTGTCTGTTTATTTAGCATAAAATTGGACAGAATATTGACCAAATATTGTAGATATTTAGAATATACTCATATCATAGTGTAAAATTTTTCCTCCATCTACATCATGAATTGACAGCAGGCAGATTACTCTTACCGTATGAAAAATTATTGCATCTTTGTCTATTTGGCAAATAACAAGAAAAATATTGCCAATCCTTTTAACTTAAGTTTTACTTCTACTCTATACTATATTTATGCATCCAAATATACCATAATTTAAAACATTTTTAAAATTAAATCATTGCAAAAGAGTGAAATATTGCCTTTTGATATTTTCCCATTTACAAATGAATTTGTCAAACTTTTGACTTCACACATTTCTCTCAACAATTCCACCCCCAAACACAGCATATGCACATACACTTCCTATCACTGGTGCTAGACAGAAGGATTTTATCTTTGATTATTGTTATGGCAGCTTTTATCTTTCTCTCACAGGGAGTTTATAATTTTATATCACCAAAACCTAATTTTGAACAATGTGAGGTAAATTTATGTTAACCTAGTTTCAGTGTTGCTCCCAATCTGTTCTTTTATAGGCTTTGCATCCTGAATATTAAATTACTTTCCATTTCTTCGTTGGTGAGAGTTCCATAAATACGCACGGTTGCTTTTTTTAAGTAGGTATATGTGCAATCTATTTTGGGATTTGTTCCAGCTTATTAAAAATTTTAAAAGAGAGTTCTTCTGCTTCTTTCCATGAAAGAACTTGTGTGTATATAAATTCTTCAGTCTTAACCTTTATTCTAAATTTTGCTTTCTTCCATTCTATTCTAAATTTTACTTTACTATTTTCTGAATGTGTTGTTACACAGCCAAAGGATATGTTATACACAGCATAACATATATTGATAGCTACTACCTTACAGTCCCTCAAAATTGTAAGTATTGCCCCTTCCCAGTCTTTTCATACCCATTCAGAAGCATTCCAGTCTCCCCAAAATAAAAAAAAACTAAAAACAAACAAAAAAACCCTCTGATATTGGCAGAGAGGAATTTTAAAATGAGAAGCAGAGCCTTTGCACGAAGGAGTACAGTCAGGGAGAGTAAGGGAATTAATATTGTTATATTATTACAGGTGTTATAGTCAAGTCCTTCATCATTTTGAGTTAGTTTTTGTGTATGGTGTGGCTTTTTTTTTTCATGTGGCTGTCCAGTTTTCCCAGCACCATTTATCAAGGAGACTGTCTTATGAATAGGCACTTCTCCAAAGAAGACATCCAGATTGCCAACCGACACATGAAAAAATGCTCAACATCACTCATCATCAGGGAAACACAAATCAAAACCACAATAAGATACCATCTCACACCTGTCACAATGGCTAACATAAACAACTCAGACAACAACAGATGTTGGCGAGGATGAGGAGAAAGAGGATCTCTTCTTTTGCACTGTTGGTGGGAATGCAAACTGGTGTAGCCACTCTGGAAAACAGTGTGGAGGTTCCTCAAAAGAGTAAAAATAGAACTACCCAGCAATTGCACTACTAGGAATTTATCCACGGGATACAAGTGGGCTGTTTTGAAGGGACACATGCACCTCCATGTTTATAGCAGCACTACCAACAATAGCCAAAGTATGGAAAGAGCCCAAATGTCCATCGATGGATGAATGGATAAAGAAAATGTGATATATATATATATATATACATATATGTATATGTATAAATATATATATATATATTTATACATATATATACACACATACACACAATAGAGTATTAGAGTATTACTGGGCAATCAAAAAGAAGGAAATCTTGCCATTTGCAACTATGTGGATGGAACTGGAGGGTATTATGCTAAATGAAATTAGTCAGTCAGAGAAAGACAAAAATCATATGACTTCATTCATATGAGGACTTTAAGAGACAAAACAGATCAAAATAAGGGAAGGGAAACAAAAATAATATAAAAACAGGGAGGGGGACAAAACAGAAGAGATTCATAAATATGAAGAATGAACTGAGGGTTACAGAAGAGGTTGTGGGAGGGGGGATGGGCTAAATGGGTAAGGGGCGCTAAGGAATCTACTCCTGAAATTATTGTTGCACTACATGCTAACTAATTTGGATGTAAAAAAATAAAAAATAAAATTTAAAAAAAAGCAACAACAAAGAGACTGTCTTTTCCCCACTGTCCTAAGTATCCACTGACGGATGAATGAACAAAGAAGACGTGATATGCTATTCAGCAATAAAAAGGAATAAACTCTTGCCATTTGCACCAACATGGATAGAACTTAAGAACATTATACTAAATGAAATAATTCAGACAGAGAAAGACAAATACCATATTATCTCACTTATATGTGGAATCTAAGAAACAAACCAAACAAGCTCTTACAGAGAACACATTGGTGGTTGTACAGTGGGGGAATGGGGCAAAATGGGTTCAGGGGATAAAAAGGTACTAACTTCCAGTTGTAAAATAAATTAGGGATGCCTGGGTGGTTCAGTAGATTAAGCGTCCAACTTCAGCTTAAATCATGATCTCATGGTTCATGGGTTTGAGCTCTGCATCGGGCTCTGTGCTAGCATCTCGGAGCCTGGAGCCTGTTTCTAATTCTGTGTCTCCCTCTCTCTGCCCTCTCCTACTCGTGCTCGCTCTCACTCTCTCACACCCTCTCTCTAAAAAATAAATAAACATTAAAAAATGTTAAATAAAAAATCATAGGGACATAATGTACAGTATGTTGACTACAGTTACTAGTATGATATTGCATATTTGACAGTTGCTAAGACGGTAGATCTTAAAAGTTCTTATCACAAGAAAAAAAAGGATAAAAATTTTTAAGGCAATGAATAGAAATGGATGTTAACTAAACTTATTAAATCATTTGGCAATGTATACATATACTGAATTGTTATGTTTCATACTTGAAACTAATATGCCTCAATAAAAAAAGAAACATAGTTGACCCTTGAACATGGAAATTAGGGGAACCAACCCCCCCATATCCATGTAAAACTTTTGACTTCCCAAAAATGTAACTACTAAATAGTCTGTTGTTGACCAAAAGCCTTACCAATAACATAGTCAATTAACACATATTTTGTATGCTGTATGTATTATATACCACATTTTTACAGTCCAGTACACTAGAAAAAAAGATGTTATGAAAATCACAAGAGGAAACTCATTTATAGAACTATGCTGTATTCATTTAAAAAAATGTATGTATAAGTAGGCCCACACAGTTCAAAGCTATATTGTTCAAGAGCCAACTATGTATTTATTATAGGGGCTTTACATATTCATACATTCTTTTAATTCAGGTTGTTAAGGCACCATACGATGTCTGAGTGAAGCATTCCAACTCCACACCATCAAGGAATCGCTGATAAAAACGTTAGTCCAGAAACACTGCCCAACAGATTACCTTCTTGTTGTACATATGAGAAAGGAAAATGGTGACGGCAAGTCTGGTAGAAATATCTGTAAGCATTGAGTCCTTTTAGAACTCAAAGATTAGGTCATATTACAATACAGGAGCTCTAAAAAATGCCACAGTTGGGGTGCCTGGATGGCTCAGTCAGTTAAGCGCTTGTCTTTTGAATTTGGCTCAGGTCATGATCTCACGGTTCATCAGACTGAGCCCTGCACCAGGGTCAGCCTGTTTGGGGTTCTCTCTCGCCCTCCTCTCTCTGCCCTTGCCGTGCTCTCTCTCTCAAACTAAAGTTTAGAAATATATAAATAGATTAACTAATTAATTAAAAATGCCACAAATAAAGAAGCTAAATCTAGAAGTTTCAGGTATGTTATCTATAGGAAGTCATCTGTTGAAAAGATGTCCCTTTCCAACATCAGAAGGAAACGCCAGTACTGTGCCAATAATATGCAAAGAAGCATCTAAGATGACAGTGTCTCTTTAAAAGAGCACATCTGGAGGTGAGGAAGTCAGAGAGAGAAAACAGATATGATTACAGGAAAGATGGATGAGATATGGAAGGACATCAAAAAACCTAGAATTACAATAAGAAAATAAAAATCAGATGAGAACCAAACCCAGAGAGAGCTGACACTTCAAATAGCTGTAGCAAGAAAGGAGGAAAATATCAAGAAAAGAATGCTAGAATGGAAAGAAAAAGAGAAAAGACGTTTAAAATAGTAAAAAGCAAGGTGACAGTTCGAAGGACCAAAACAAATATGAAACCTATGAATAGAGGTCCTATAGAGCAATTTACACACATGGAAAATGATAAAAAATTAGGATGGAAAAAAATTCTTAATGAGTTGAAAATAGGTTTATGCTTGTAGACAGACGAGGTAACAATTTCAAGGTAATACCAACCACTTAAAAACTTAACAGACAGCTGTTGGCAAATACATAGCTACTGTCTCAAAATAAGCATGGCCAAACTCCTAAACACAAAAGGACAATTCTTTCACATCTGCAATCAATCTTCAGCAACTAATTTATTTCAACAATGGAGAAAACAGAGAGTGTGCTAGACAAAGAAAGTGAGTGCCAAATTACTTATTTCAAAGAAATTTGGATTTTTAACTTGCAAATAACAACAATTCCTTCTATTATAAGTCACCATTAACATACTTAACAAGGCAATATGAAAAAGGCTAACATTTCACTCATTGCCCTAGGAATATAAACTGTAAGCCAAATAAAAGAAAATGGATTCTATGAAAAGAGACTTAGGCACTGTGTAATGTTACACAACAGCTAAGTTGGCAAAACCTTTGCCTGACCTTAAAGAACTATACTTGTTAGAATTATTTCCAAATCAATAACCATTAGACCCAAACAATGTTGATTTGTGCCTTTCTGAAAGGTAAATGGCTCAAACCAGAATCATTGCAATAAAATCTTCCTCTCTAACAGTATTCATTTCAAGAGGAAGCCAATAAATCTGACTTTCATGAAAAGCCAATAAATAATGAAAAGCCTAGCATTTTATTTTTAATCAGCAAAAATTTAAATGCATTGGCATACACAACGTCAGTATTGCAAAAAAGTTTCACAATTATATATTGATATGTATAATACATAGTTTCAAAAGTGAAGAAGCAAGCATTTTTTCAATATTGTAATATAACCTGAGGATTGTAAAAGTTTATACGTATCTTTTAGGTTGGAAATATGTAGTAGAAATATTTACCTAAATCCAGAGGATAATTTTCAGGATCATCTCTGAGGGAAGAAATAAAATATTCCCAGTCTCACCGTAACACCCTCCAGCCCCTTCATAAAATGAAAATAATAAAACATAAGTGTATGGCGACATTAAATGTCTCATATAATGTGTATGATTACATATGGTATAATTTCTGACATTCTACCTTCTTATACCTTATAGGAGAGCACAGAACCTAATTAAATTGGATGCATTTTTTAAAATATCACACCTATAAAGAATGTACTAACAGAATTATTTATATTATAATGTTTAGGAAAAATTAAGATTAAGAATATATAACCTCAATTGTAAATTATGCTTAGAAAAAATACTAGAAGGAAAAAATGTGGTTGTCTCTGGTTGTAGGCTTATGGAATTATTGTACTTTAGATATTTATACCAATCCTTGTCCAGAAAATTAAATCATTCTGTTTTCTTCATAATTTTCCTTAGTTCACAATTATCTATATAATATCAATTAATTTATTAATCAAAAATAGAAAACTGTGCTATAAGAAATATAATGTTGAATTCTGGATTAACATTATGTTGTAAGAAAATTACTTAACTTTCTCTTATAACTTTTGTTTCTAAATTAAACTAAAAACTTTTACTTCTAAATAAAAGTTATTTCAGGAATTAGTATGAGAATTGAAAGAGATAATGAATATAAAATATCCTGTATACCGTCTGGAACCTAAGAGGACACTCTATATAAATATTGAATTTTCTGCCATTTAGATATCTAATATTTACATTTGGTCTATGTATGTGTTTACTCTTCCATCTTTAAAATGTTATATTCTTGGGGCGCCTGGGTGGCTCAGTCGGTTAAGCGTCCGACTTCAGCTGAGGTCATGATCTCACGGTAAGTGAGTTCGAGCCCCGCGTCGGGCTCTGTGCTGACAGCTCAGAGCCTGGAGCCTGTTTCCGATTCTGTGTCTCCCTCTCCCTCTGCCCCTCCCCTGTTCATGCTCTGTCTCTCTCTGTCTCAAAAATAAATAAACGTTAAAAAAAAACTTAAAAAAAATAAAATGTTATATTCTTAAAATCAAATATTTTTAGTTTGTTTATTCCATAACATAAAAATTGTGTATGAGTTGTGAAGACACTTCTATACCTCTCATCTACATGTGTAGGAAGGAAGACATACTTGTAAATAGTGTTAGCCAAAGGAATATTGTATTTTTTCTGTCTAGGCAGTATGCTTTTGTTTTTTAACTTTATATGGGCATAAGTAAAAACAAGCAATTACATCCTCTTATAAAAAAGAAGTTATCCTAAATTTCAAGTTATTTAAAATACTGTCCGTATTTGTAGGTACCCACTTAGAATTAATGTAGAATAAAAAAAATAAGAGCCATTGAATCATTACATGTACAAATGAGAAATAAATCATGTAGGCAAACTCAATTTGGAAGCCTTCTTTTGACAAGAATCACACTCTATGAAGGACATAAAATACTTTAATTTATATCACATTTATACAATAATTTTAATTATTTTTAAATAGGATATCTGACCTCTAGAAATATAAAGTAAAAATTGTTTTGTTTGAAGCCACTAAGTTTGTGGTAACTTGTTACAGCACCAATAAAAAACCAATATGTCTACTGATACTAAAATATATTATGAACATAAATTTTTGTGGCTTTAATTTGGGAAAAGGATGGCTTCTAGTTCCATCTCTTCCTCTCCATTAATACCTCACAACCAAAATATACACTCATAATTTATACTAAAAAAGAAAAAAAAAGCTTTGCTCAAATTTGTCTCACTCTCTTTTCTTCTTGACCCTCCAGAGTGTTTGTAAATGTTGTCTGAAATCTCTGCCTACTTTCCATTCATTAAAAGCAAACAAACAAAAAAACCCCAAAACAAAAAACAAACAACAAACCAACAAACAACAACCACCACCAAAAAAACAGCGCCTGGGTGGCTCAGTTAGGTTAAGAGTCCAACTTTGGTTCAGGTCATGATCTCATGGGTTCTTCAGTTTGAGCCCCTCGTCGGGCTCTGTGCTGACAGCTGAGTCTGGAGCCTGCTTTGGATTCTGTGTCTCTCTCTTTCTCTGCCTCTGCCCCACACATGCTTTGTCTCTCTCTCTCTCTCTCTCTCTCTCTCTCTCTAAAACATAAATAAACATTAAAAAAAATCTTTACTGAGGTATAGCTGATATAGTAATGGACATATCCAAACACAACCCAGCGTTTGTTGTGGGTTTTTGTTTTTTGTTTTTTGATGTTGCTTATTCTGTTTGTTTTTGTTTCTGTTTTTTTGTGTATGTGTGTGCTAAGAACACTTAACATGAAAACTATCCTCTTAACAAATTTTGAAGTGTACATTGTTGCACTAATGTTAACTATAGGCACTATGTTGTACAGATCTCTAGAACTTACTCATCTTGCATAACCAAAACCTTATGCACGTTGATTAACAACTCCCCATTCCTCCCATCCTCCAGCCCCTGACGATCACTATGGTATTCTCTCTTTCCATGAGTTTGACTATTTTAGATAGCTCATAAAAGTGAAATCATGCAGTATATGTCCCTCTGTAATTGACTTAATGTAGCATAATGTCCTCCACGTTGTTCCAAATGGTAAAATTTTATACTTCTTTTTTTAAAAAAATGTTTATTTATTTTGAGAGAGAGAGAGCATGAGTCAGGAATAAACAGAGGGAGAGGGGGAGAATCTTAAGCAGGATCCATGCCCAGTGTGGAGCCTGACGTGGGGCTCAACGTGGGGCTTGATCTCAAGACTATGAGATCATGACCTGAGCTGAAATCAAGAGCCAGTCATTTAACTGTTTGAGCCACACAGGCACCCAAGATTTCCATCTTGTTTAAGGCTGAATAGTACTCCATTGTGTGTACATAGCACTTTTTTTTTTTATATCCATTCGTCTGTCAACATACACTTGAGTTATTTCCCTATCCTGGTTATTATAAACAGTGCTGGAATGAACAAGGAAGTGCAGACATGGTGTTCTTTTTTGCACAATATATTATTGGATTTTAACTTTGGAATAGTTAACAGAAGGGTTTCGAAATCAGTTTGCTGTTAAAGATTTAATCAGAGTGATAACATAATCAGAACTGTAACTAAGAAACACTCATACCATATCTAATATGATAGCCTCCAAAAATAGAAGCACTCATTAAAGAGATGACAGAGGGATAAGGCAAGAAGCTCTAAGAGTTATCAGAGAAACGGGAGGAAAGCCAAGTGCCTACAACTATAGACTAAGTAGAAATGAGTTTAGACCTTGAGGTGTGGTCAAGAGGAACATATGATAGGTTGACAAGATGCCAATAATAATCATAATTACAGAAACATGACTTACTTTATGTCAGGCACTACACTAAGTGTTTTCTGGACATGCATTATTTAGCTGAACCCTCATATAAAACCTGTAAGGTAAATACTATCATACCTGCATTTTACAGATGATGATACAGATAATTAGAGTTTAAGCGACTTGTTCAAGGTTACAAGTTATTGAATTGACAAGACCATAATTCAAACCTAGGCCATGCTTTTTAATTATTATTCTATTTAGTTACTCCCATACTGCCACTAAATTGAGAAGAGGTCCCAGGATCTGGTAATTAAAAGATCACTCTTTCTGAATTAAAGCCAATAGATTTTGTGAAGAGCAAAAGGATAAAATACCAAATCTATTTTCCTCTCTAGACTTTTTAGTTAAAATACTTCTCTTCATAATTTTTATGTTGGATAGAATTTTTAGAAACATTTAAGTTTCATACTGTCACCTTTACTTCTTTAAACATGAAAGTTAAGTAAAGATAAGGAAGAGTCAAAAGTCATGAACGAACGGTTTTCGGGAAAACAGATGATAAGATTTGTAAGCTTATTCATAATAAAGACAAACAAGTTTAAAAACCTAAGTATCATTTTAACCTATAAGGCCACTGGAAGCAGTATCAAATTTCACATGTGTGTAACTTTTCATCGAATAATGCCACATATAGGCATTTTCTCTACAGATATGTTAATGCATGTGAACAAAGACATATGTGCAAGGATATATTTCATGTCAGTACAGATTGTAAATAATCTGAATATCAACAGTAGAGGATGGGTTTGACAAATGTGTTTCTCACATGCAGTGGGAATAATTTAACCAGCAGAAAAAATATGGTACGTTTATACATACTAAAATTGTATCCGTCTGTAATAAAAAAATGAGAATTAGTGCACAGAGGTTCAAAAGTAGGATGGAGACTTTTCACCATATTTTCTCTTGTGCTGTTTGAATTTGTACTGTGTTTATTTATTATTGTATATATGTTTAATTGTAACAATTTATCTGAAGAACTTGTAAGCAATTTTAATTATGTCTAACTGTTTTTTAAAGGGCAATGTTAGTAATGTGCATTTGCATATCTTAAATATATATTTAAGAAACAATACAACAAAATTTTTGACACAAAATTCTAGAAATCTTTTATGTCAATATGTACTTTCTTATTGTCTGGAAGTTTTAGGCACATTTCTAATAAAATCTGACTTCACTGTAGCCTGATTTCTTCTATTTTTCTTTATAATGATGTCTGCATTGATCACCAAATTTAGATGTTTACTTTAAATTTGACTTTTATCAGAGGCTAGGTGAATCATAGAAAGAAAAGATTTTCAAACACCTCCAGTCAGGTTTGCTTTTTTGTTTCTCTTCCAAGTTTTTATTTAAATTCCAGTTAGATAATACAGAGTACAATATTAGTTTAACGTGCAGCATTTGTGATTCATCACTTACATACAACACCCAGTGCTCGTCACAAGTGCCCACCTTAATACCTATCACCCATTTAACCTATCCCTCTGCCCACCTTCTTTCCAGCAACCCTCAGTTTGTTCTCTATAGTTAAGAGCCCCTTTTATAGTATGACTCTCTTTCCCCCCACCTATGGTCATCTATTTTGTTTCTTCAATTCCACATATGAGTGGAATCATTATTAGTCACTTTGCCAGCAGTCTTATTTAAGAGTGAGGGAGAGATATTAATGCTATGACCTAAACTGAAAATGATGGCAGAAACCTAAGTACCATTATTGCCCATTATGGTTATTATTTACTCTTATAAACAAGGCAGAATCCCAGCCACCAGAATCTGAATATGTGTAGTTCAGTTTGAACTGGAAAAAGAGGGGTAAAGGCTCAGTCCTACAATGTAGGGCTATAGTCATAGATATACATATATGTATATATGTATATGTACATATATATATATTCACACACATATGTATTTTTTATTGGGCTAAGATTCATAAAAGGGGGGACTATGCCTACTACAGATGATAAAGGTCAAAGGGTCTCCATTTTGGGGAAAGGAGAAAAGCAGATATAAGAAATAAGTCAGAGGGGCGCCTGGGAGGCGCAGTCGGTTAAGCGTCCGACTTCAGCCAGGTCACGATCTCGCGCTCCGTGAGTTCGAGCCCCGCGTCGGGCTCTGGGCTGATGGCTCAGAGCCTGGAGCCTGTTTCCGATTCTGTGTCTCCCTCTCTCTGACCCTCCCCCATTCATGCTCTGTCTCTCTCTGTCTCATAAATAAATAAACGTTAAAAAAAAAAATTAAAAAAAAAAAAAGAAATAAGTCAGAATATCATAGCTAAATTATACACCTAAAATATATTTTAATTTTGTATATGAGTTTCTCTTATCTAGAATTTGCAACTTCAACCATTTAAGGGAATTTCCAATTCTCAATGACATTTAAAGATCATCAGATACACAACAATGATGGCATAGCACATTTTCTTCTTAGTGTGGAATGCTGAAGTATTGACAAAAAGCCATAATTTAGCTTTATGAAGCAAGGAATTCAATTGTTGTGGTTTTCGCTGTTGGAGCCAATCTATAAAATGAAACAATTCAATCCCACTGTATAATTTATAAGAAATCAAATTAATGGTGCTGTAAACTAGTCAAATATGTTTATCCTGTTCAAATGATAATTGTACAAGACTTTTTTTCTCAGAAAACTTATTCCTGAGTCATATGTCCGAGAGAACTACAGGATAATGGGGTAGGTAATTATTAGAAGGTCTCAGGAAATAGAAAATTTATGACATTATATAGGTATGTATGTCCCTTTAGCTAAAATGTTAGTTTAAGCAGCCATGTCTAAAAGTGCAATATGCTTCTGAATTCTATTAACATTATTAAGTTTAAATTAAAATATATCTGGAATTTTATTAAAAATTTTGTTTAAATAATACATTTAGTGTGGCTATTACTTAATTATTTTATTTTATTTTATTTTATTTTATTTTATTTTATTTTATTTTATTGTTTATTTTTGAGAGATAGAGAGAAAGAGCAGGAGGGACAGAGAGAGAATCCCAAGCAGATTTTGCACTGTCAGTGCAGAGCCTCATGCAGGGTTCAATATCACCAACCATGAGATCATGACCTGAGCCAAACACATGAGTTGGACACTTACCCAACTGAGCCACCCAAGCGCCTCTAACTAATTCATTTTAAATACATTTGATATTCTACGTGTAAAGGTTGCACTCAAATATTTATATACAAGTTTAAGAGATTATTTCAGTTACATATAAATAATTATATTCATAAATAATTTAACTGAAAAAGATGAGGCTTTCATTTTCCATGAAAAAAAATCTCATGGGAAAATGGATGCATTCATATTCATACGTTTTACACATAAACCACAGTTTCTGTCAGTAATTTCCTACTGCATAACTATTTGTTTTTCTGTCAGATTATGCAAATTACATTAATATTAATCCACAACATAATTCATTTTCTTCCAAAATATCTTTCGAAAGTTTACCTGCATTGCTGAAAAAAATTGAAAAAATAATAATAATTTGCACATGAACTCATGAGCCCTAATGGGCACTAAAAATGGGTATTTTTTGTATAAAATAAGAACTAAATAATGGTATTAAGAGGAAAGTACTAAAGGTAATAGCAGAACACAGTGACAAATTATGTTCATTCATACACAAGTGTACATACAAATGGGAAGAGTGATGTACTGGAAATAATCAAAACTACAAATCACAAATATATAAATCCCAGCAGTTTCCTATAAAACCTGACCTTTCTATCCACATCTTACTACTGCTCTCATTCACATGCAAGTCAAATTATGCCCTGCTTAACATGGCTTTGATACTTAAAGTCCAGAAGTCACGTGTCTTAAACACAATATTAAAGTCATGGAATTGTACTGAAATTGGAAACAGTGGAATATCCAGCTTTGCTCTGGTATACTTGTACCAATCCTTGGGTGAACAATTCCAGACCTAAAGATCTTAAAATTTATATAGCTAACAATCTTCCAAGAAAGGACAATAATCCTGTTATCTTCTTAGATAAAAATTACCATGACTGTATCAGATAAACTTATTCAAATTAAATCATCCTACCTAAAAACAAAAACAAAAACAAACAAAAAAAGATCCAGATTTGCCTCTGAACATATTTGAATTATAAATGGCAAATATGTGACACATAATGGTGCTTAATAATTCATTTAAAAACTATGTTCTTAAAATTGTGTTTTCAAATAAAATTATTTGAATAATTAACCTCCTGCAATACACCAAAAAAAGTCAATACAGAAAAATATGTTTGTTTGAAAATCATATCAAGAAAACAGTAGCATGACAGCTGCATCAATTGTCCATGGCTGAAAATAAGCATTTGCCTTGGTGTGAACTACAGACACTCAGTGCCATCTGGTACAAGCTTTTTTTGTACTGTGATTGTGTTTATTGAGCGAATATTATGTGCGAGACCTGGTGCTACACGCTAGAGCCATGGTAATAAATAAAACATTATGTTTACTCTCAGGAAGCTGATATTCTCAGGTAATTGTCAGGCAATCAAGTAATTACAATATAAGATATGTAAATGTTACCATGTCCACCCATTTAATGAAGACAAATTTCACCTAATTGAGAACTGACTAAAGCATTTGGTAATAATCAGTATTGTTTAAAGTGCCTATTTGTTTTTATAGAGTTTTTCATATTATTAAATTTTTATTAAAAAAAATTAAGTGACCTCATTAAGTTTCCTCACCAAAATGCCAAGATGGCACATTATATGTCAAAATACCTGGGCTCTATTCCTTTGTCTCCCAAATAGATACAAATTATTTAATCTTTCTGAACTTTCTTTTGGCCATCTCCAATAAAACCATAGACTTCTGAGAAGGTACCATCTCTATGCAGTTTACTACCTCTATTAACATCCACATCAGCATAACTTTATAATTCCAGAAAATTCTTATTTAGGAAAATAAATTTCAAATAAGTTTATTGCTCACTCCAGAATCTTCCTGATAGGCTTATAGACTCTTCAAAACAAAGCAAACAATAGATTTTCACCAATATTGTTTCAACCCCTGGTCTCCAAATCCATCCTTTCCTGCATTCAGTCATCTAAAACTGTTACATCCAGGGTTCTTATCCAATCCTAATCAAGCCTCACACTACCCACATTGATGGACCCATATAAACAAAACTAAAATCTCAGAACTGTTCTAACTTTACCTTCTCCTCTCTGAGACACTATTTTGTCTCTGTTGTGGAAATGGTGGCAGTGATAATAAATCATCTTTGTCTTATCAACAGATTATTTTGATAATACTTTGGGAAGCCAGAATTCAATAATGTTATTATTTAGGTAATTTTTAGAATTATATTTTAAAATGTTTAATGACTTATTGGTATACAATTTAGCTGTTTAAAATTATGTGGAAATATAACTAACTCATTTAATTTTACATTTATAGAATTGTAGGCAATAAAATATATTCAGGATAAATGAATATTTTAAAGACTAGTGTTCCACAGGATTTTGTTATAAATTTTTCCTTGAAAGATATTTTATTATTTATTTATTTTTGAGAGAGACAGGGTGCAAGCAGGAGAGGGGCATAGAAAGGGAGACAAAGAATCTGAAACTGGCTCCAGGATCTGAGCTGTCAGCACAGAGCCTGATGTGGGGCTTGAACTCACAAACCATGAGATCATGACCTGAGCCAAAGTCAGACACTTAACTGACTCAGTCACCCAGGCACCCCTAAAACAAATATTTAGAATCTAAAGAACACCAGTGCAACAACCATCCACTTTATGGAATTGAGTGTTGTCATTACCTTAAAAATCCTTCATATTCTGCCCTAAAAATTCCATCCTTCTTACATCCTCATAGAAATAACTGTTATATTGATTTTTGTTTTAGTAATTTCCTTGCTTTTCTTTAAGTTTGCCCACTATCTTCAGGTGTGCATCTCCAAACAATACAATTTAGTTTTGTGAATTTCATATAACAGAATCATACTGTGTGCAAATTTTCCTGTGTTAGTTTCTTTCACTTAATATTCTGTTTTGGAGATTCATCCATGCTGCTACCCGTGGCCAGATTCCTGTTAGTGTGTGTGTGTGTGTGTGTGTGTGTGTGTGTGTGTGTGTACTTATGTATATATATATATACACACATATATATATATGTCAATATACCTGAATTGATCAAAATTTGTTGATGTGCAATGTTTAATGCCTGGTGAAGAAACCCTTACAAACCCCAACATCATGAAAGTATTTTCCTCTGTTTTCTTCTAAAAAGTTAACATTTTTGCCTTTCCTATATAGATCTTTATTCCATTTAAAGTGGATTTGTATATATCAGAAGAGGAAGGAATGTGATTTCTGCTTACCTCATATGGATACTCAAATTGCACACCATTTACTCAAAAGCTCACCCTTTCCCATATACAATTTCATATACCCCTATCATATATAAAATGTCCATACATTTGTTTATTTTCTAGACTATCTTCTCCTTTGCACACCATTTTTTAAGTACATTTTTTTCAGAGAATATGACCACCAAGACCAATAAGGCACAACATTTAACATTTATTTCTTGTTTCCTATTCTCATTCAAATTTTGTTTTGAAAGACTGCTTTGAGGAAGTAAACTAAGTTGTGGTAATATGTCATATCTTTATATTATCTTGGAAGATTTTAAGAAAAGCAACATTATTTTCCTTAATGTTACCTGCACATATGCTTAAACAAAGAATGGTAGAAGCTTGGTAAAGCAAAGAAAGGATTTTATAGGTTTTTGTTTTGTATCACCATATCTGAAGATCTACATATGCGAAATGTCTCTTTTATGGAAATAAAATTCACCTTCCTATGACCATAGAACTTATAGCTGTGATTCAAGATAATTCTAAGTTTGAGTTGCTAAAAGTGAGTCCCTTGTCTGGAACTCTTATAATTTATTAAAAGAATAAAAGGGGCACCTGGGTGGCTCAGTCGATTAAGCGTTGCACTCTTGATTTCAGCCCAGGTCATGATCTAGTGGGGAGATTGAGCCCTGTGTAGGGCTCCATACTGGGTGTGGAGCCTGCTTAAGATCCTCTCTCTCCCTTTCTCTCTCTGCCCTTCCCCCACTCATGTTTGCTCTTTCGCAAAATAAATAAACGTTAAAAAAAATTATCTCTCTTCTTCCTCTCCCCCTATCCCACATGCACTTTCACTCTCTTGAGAAAAAAAGAAACAAAGGAAGGAAGGAAGGAAGGAAGGAAGGAAGGAAGGAAGGAAGAATCTCCAGGACTGAAAGAAATTATGCATTTGCTGGTGGCTTACTGCTTATGGGCGTTTCTGGAGCATAGTAACCAATCACAAGGCTCCAACTGATTAAGGCATCAAGTGTGCTCCTATTCTATGCCTTGTAGCACACAAAATTTCTCCAAGCATAATCCTTTCTCTAAAACTGAGGACACTTAAAATGCCTATGCTTAGGTTCTATTATCAATCTTCAACTAAGAGGGAAAGATGGCTAAACACCCAACTATTAATGTTAACCAGGTAAGTTAAGTGTTAGCAAGTTAGTTCTATATCCTCCAATTCAACGATCTACTGATAAAATAACCATTTTTAATTGATTGTGTTATTCCAGAGCAAAAATCTAAAATTTCTTTATAATACACTTTAATTTAAAAATACAAATATGGGCCTCATTAGTTGACAAAAATGTATTTTGTCAAAAAAATCATGGCACTTTTTTCTTCTTTAAGCCTGGACTGTGATCTTAGTAATGTTTAATGGTTATGATCTTGCTGTTTTATTTTTGAGGTGAAAAGAAAAGTATGCTGCTGGAGAAGGATATAAAATGAAGATAACTGAAAAAGATCTGACCTAATTCTTTTAATAGGTTAATATGTTTTACATTTAGAACTAATACCTTGCAGAAACTATATCAGTGCAATACCCTGCATGAAGGAGCTTATGACAGTAATAATAAACATAGTAAAATTTGGCTGATCATTCTTTGAAATTGGTCTTTTTAGAATGATTAATCTAGTGCTTAATATAAGAAATGTTAATTTTCCACGTATGTGCCTTAAATTCTGTATTTCAAGACAAATATTTATAAAAGACAAAGTCTCTAATAATTAGCCTTTAAGACAAATACTTTTTAAAGTAAAAACAACAATAACAAAAAGTCATTCTAATCCTTCTATTTGAGATTCTCTAATATCTCAAAAACAAGCTTAACTTCACAAGGAACAGTGTAGATCCATTACATTAGATGCACAGGTGGATAGAATTATCTGAAATTTAGATAAATACTAATTGGATAAATGAAATATCTCACTGTTCCAAAACAAACGGAATCCTTATAAATATATTACACTGTTCATTACATATCAACCATCAACGAATTATCATTAGGCAAGGTTTCAAAGGTAACATAAGAAGTTATAGCCTTGTCTGGGCTGGGGGAAAGGGACACTGTATTCCACTGTTTATAAATAAACAATTCCCATACATGTTTATTCAAGCCACACAGATAAAGACATAGGAAGGATGAGGAGCATAGGGCTAAAGGAGGTCTTTAAGAATACAGTTCCATGAAGATAAAAGGGTATATATGAGCCTTGCAAACACATCCCAAGGCACTGTTTTTCATTACCTTTCACTGTGGTGATCCAAATAGTGTCTCTTTCATTGAACTTAGAACCTCTAAAGACATGTCAGGCCATGTTTCCAACTCACAGCTGATCGACCAATAAGCTGAGCCAAACAATCACACACTAGTCAACACCTCAGACCTCCCAATACAGATGCCAATAGATCATGAAGACATGCTCTGGGTTAGTTTGTTTGACAGACTGTTAAAAATCCTCGTGCAGAATGCTGAAATATTAGACATTCTTACAATCTTAAGTTCAAGTAGCTTCACACAATTTGTAAAGGAAATCTGGCTTAACCAACAAACATGTAAAAAGAATAAAGCTGGAATTTTATTATATTGACTGTTTCCTGCTGCATTTCAGAAAGAAAATCTTTAATACTTATCATGTCATTTTTTAAAAATAGAATAAGTCTTTTTGCAGACTTGTGAATGTGTCCTGGCTGCCTGGACTAAGGGATTTCTTATTAAACAAAAGCATGTTCACGCACGTGCATCCAAACACAGGGAACAGTGTGATTTCATGAAACTTGTTCAGTACCTTCAGTCTGTTCTGTAAATATGCATTACTGATAGGATTTATAAATTTCTTACAATGATGTATAATAGACTACATACAGACCAGAAGCACAGTGCCCTCTGGTGCACATACAACATAAAATAAAATATTTATATAATAGTATCTACATAGAATCAGACACAAAAATACAATATTAAATTTTGCTTCTGCATAAATGCTAAACCAGCTGCTGGGAATTGTAAATTTCAATCATGAAGAAACAAACCAAACTGATAACCTTACATAAAACATTCTTTATGGCAAAGATCAATACAATCTAATCCATTCAGGCAATCATTTGTACACTCCTCTACTTAATGGATTCACTGGTTTTGGGGGAAGCAGGCAGTGTGTTGGATTTAATATATGACTCCTTTTGTGTAACTTATTTATATTCAAATATATAACAAGGGTAAAAGAAAAGGTGCCATATATCTCCATCCCTTCCTTTTTCTTGGCCTTTGCTATCATGTCACATTTATCTGCTACTTCTTTTTAGCCCATTGCCATTTTCTCCAGCTTCTGAATGCACAATTACCTTTAAGGGAAAAAAGGATCAGGAGACTCAACTTCTCAGCAACTAGAAGATACCATTTCTACTTAAGCTAAAAAAGGTAACATAGCATGGTATGAGGTAGAAAGGAATCTCAAGAAAATTCACTTAAAAATTTGGCTATTTAAAACGATAAACTCAGCTTCAAAGTTAATTGAAATTTATATATATTGGAAAATACAATATATATGTATTGCATGTACAAGAAATACTTTTAAATAACCAGAAAACAGTACTATTGTGAATAGTAAATAATTACCCTTCTGAGAATTACCCTTTCCCATCTGAAACTTTCCCTTAGAGAAACTTGGTCATACACAACCTTCAAGGAAGATATCTCTATAATTGCTTTCCCTTTGCTTCATACCTGTATATCTTGTATCTTGTGCTAAATCCCTGCCGGCTTCTGTCCACAAAATCTGTGTATTCCTGTGAGCGATGGAAGGGTCCCTTATCAGAGAGGAGCCAGTCGAAGGGGCTTGTGGCATGCTGATCCGAAACAGCAGCAACCGCTAAAACCCAGCAATGAAGACTCAAGGCTATCCACTCCCATAGAGCCATCAGAGAGAACAATTCAGCACCAGCTCTGCTCCGCCATATCATGCTTCCACTGGGGATTTAGAGCCTTCATTCTCTTAGCTTTCCCTCAACACCTAGACAAAATACACAGGCAATTAGTTAGCCCCTAGAAGATTCTGTTCTAGCAATTAAGGTGCTGAGGTGGCAAATTCTTTTGTTTTTTTTTAATCTAATATCATTGTTTGAAATAGATGATAGCAGAAGTAAATAATAAGTAAAACAAAATGATTTCTTTTTTCTTTTCCAAAGCTGTGTGCCCTGCAGACTTTGTGTCCTTTTGCATTTATTGGAAAATCAGTCACTGAGTCATAACAAACTTGGTCATGACAGTGTCATACAGCCACGATCAGAAGTTTTGACGAATACTTCTTTTCTGCTTAAGTGTTTATAACAATGGTCACTTTCAAGGGAAATGTTGATATGTTTAATTATTCCATACATTATGTTGTAAATTTTAATGTTAGGTGTATTTTATTGTTTATTTTAGTTGTTTTAGAATAATCTTTAAGAAATGGATCAAAGATATTCAGGTAGTTATTTTCATAATATAGAGACTAAATGGAATAAAATCGTGCACTTAAGAATACATAAATAAATTACTGTGTTTATATATATATATATGTATGTGTATCATCTATCTATTTCTATATATGGATGGATGGATGGATGGATGGATGGATGGATGTACAGGGGTGATGGATGGAAGGGGAGGTGTGTGTGTTTTCTCAGACTTTTTTTCCCATTATTCTATTATGGACAAACTTCTCTCATTATTTAAGCAGAATTATAATGAAACTAGTTCTAGGACCTTAAAAACATGTAAATGTGCATCTGTGTCTTATTCTTCAGATAAACAGGCATATCTGCAAAATTCATATACACACAGAAAGAGACAAATGCAGATTATACGTAAACTATGAAATCACATACATTAATATTAGAAGCATTCAAAAATAAAGTACCCAGAGGTGCAATCCTGGTATGGGAGAGTATAGAGGACTTCACACAGAGCAGTGAATGCAATGTCTATATGTTACACAAAATATTCTACAAATATTTGAATTCAATTGTACTTTCCAACCTTCGCCAATCTTTTCCAATATCATTATTTATGCCACCCAAAACTATGCAATATATAAATCTGACTAATGAAAACATTTTGATTGCGAGAGTTTTTAGTCAGGAAAATCTCTTTAGAAAGTGATCAAAATGCACAGTATTAAATAAAATATTTTAATTATAATAGTTACCATATTTCTCTGGTGTTTGGATAGGGTGATTGATATTTTTAATTTGCTTTCTAGTTATGACTCTATAATTCACAATTTAATCATACACTATTTATACGTGAAAGGTATAGAACAATAATTTTACAACCATAAAGTATCTCAAACAGTGATGCAATATGACTGACCTAGGTCATCAGATTCTCAGTCATACACACTATACAATTAGAAAGACAATGCCCACATACTATACAAGTTGCCCCAATGATGTGAGTTCTCCGCTGTCATTATTAAACAATGCCCTCTTTTGTAAACAACATAGGAAATCTGATAAGTAAAGACATTTAAAAAAGTATTTTTCACAATGAAGAATAATATCATATAATAGATTTTGGAATATAAGTTGAGAGTTTCTAGATCGTCATCAATTACTTGTATAAATGTAACACTGTCAAATGATTCAATACATAACTTTTAATTATATTGTTTCTTCTGTAAGAACTATACCACTTTTCTTAAAATTAATACATTTCATTTATATTCATAAACTGAGGATTCTTACTATGTGTAATGGTATAGTATAATCCCATTACTACTAATAAATATTTATCTTTGTTAATACATATTTTTTTAATTTTATTTATTTTAAGAAATCTCTACACCCAACATAGGGCTCGAACTCATGACCCCAGAATCAAAAGTCAAATGTTCTTTCTATTGAACCAGCCAGGCGCCCCAGTTAAACACGTATTTTCATTCTGTTGATCTAATACATTTAAATAAGAAATATTTAATCATCACTACACTACAAAAAAGTCATATTTTCTTACATAAAGACCTAGAATAGTGCCTAGGAAGTTGGGAGGAGCTTAGGAGTGCTTCAAGGTACATTTAATACTAATATGAAACTGTGTAATTATATACCATAAAATTAAGCCAACTCTTTATGTTCTAGCACATGAGTTTGTAAGAAAGTAGTATAGGAGAGCACCCGGGTGGCTCAGTTAAGCAGTCGACTCTTGATTTTGGCTCAGGTCATGATCTCATGGTTTGTGGAACTGAGCCCCATGTCAGGCTTTGTACTGACAGCGTGGAGCCTGCTTAGGATTCTGTCTCTCCCCCTCTATCTCTGCCCCTCCCCTGTGCAGAAGTATGTGCTCTCTAAACAAACAAGCAAACAAACAAACAAACTTAAAAAAGAAAGTAGCATATAATTGACCTGGCATTTAAGGTCTCTAAAATTCTATAGTTCTCCAATATTTAATTAGCCAGAACCACTGTTTTTATTCTTTTCTTTACCAAGTGTGTTGAAGATGTTTCATGGTTGTGATATTTCATAATCTTAACACAGAGAAAAATGGAAAGATTCTCTTAAATTGTGTGTAGGAGAACTACCTAAAAATGTTAGCTTTATGTTTTAATTATTTCTGTGTCTTCTACTTCTCTAATTTGGGTACATGCTCCCATTTCTGTTTGAAAGTGAGTTTTTCTGAAAGAAAGTTCATTAGCACTGGGATAATGAGAGAATCAATCCTGTCCAAATTTATATTAATTGGGGGAATCTCTTGAAATCATAATTATAAGGTCTTTTTAAAGAGATGAACAATAACCAAACTATGATATCCAACATTTCCACTGAAGTCACCTTTGAGAAATCACCTTTAAGAGTTAAAAAGCAGAGAGAAAAGTAGTGTCAGAATACATTAAGGCAAGGTGTATGCTTCCAAAGATTCTTAGGACAAGTGGCCATTAGACTCAATGTTCACTTAAAAAAAATACTTCGTTCACCTAGTTTGTCATAAAAGCAGGTAAATGCACATTTGTAAATTTTAAATTATTACCAAATGGCCTGCATTGGTTCCTTTATTTGATTCGGATTAATAACCATGTTTGTCCTTGTGTGAGAGATGCCTTTATGATATAGAGTGCCAATTTCAAAAGTATTGGGTAGGGTTCTCTTGAAGTTACTTGGAAGTTACTACTGAAGTAAACAGCTGTATTTATAGGTGTTACTAAGGAAGGGAAATCATGAGGTCCAATGAAAGAAAGAATTATTAAACTGAGAAGGGAATTTGCCAATGTCACCCTCTGGATTGTGAGGAAATGACAAAATTATCTTGAATTTACTATTTCTAACTAAGTATCTAAGAGGCCAACTAAGGAAATGACAATGTCAATGCACAGCACGTTCTGAAACATGTGAGGGTGTATTTTATGAAGAACAAAAAACAACAAAACATTAAAAACAAGGCAAAAAAAACATGAGTTCATATTTAAAAAGTGATATTCAAATAAAAATCGCACTGATCAAGTTTTTTATTTTCAAAAATTAAGAGGAAGCAGTAAATATTGAAGTATCATATTGTTTAAAAAATAGATATTTAGTACATGGCCTTCTGTCATAATCAATTCTCACAAAATAAAATTCAGTGGGAGCATTACCAAATGACACAAGTTTATTACTTGCAAATACCCAAAAAGTCTATGCAGAAGAAGCACACCAAAGGATGTTACATATATAGTAATAAACACTAAAGCATGTAATAAATACATAAATGATAAGAGAATATGTAACATAATATATATAGTATGTATTCTAGTATATAATAAGTATTCCCCATCATTAGCTCTTCTTAATCCTATTGCAGGATGGCAATGCATTATTTTTATCCAAAATAATGACATATCATATTATTTGAAATTCATAAAATATTGGAATGTATGAAATATTTCCTATAATATTAAAAATGAATTTCCAGTATAGCTGAAATTACAGAGATAGAAAGTAGATTATGAATTACTGACTTAGACTTAATATCCTTTAGACTGAAGGGTCATGTCATAGAGGTTCATCTTTTAGAGCACATTATCTCATTATTTAATGTCTAGTTGAATGCTGAATATTAACTATTACTATTTGTTAAACTATTAATATTGCATGCTATATAATTGCTTCTTTTAGGTTTGCATTTGAACTGATTTTTCGCTAACATGTTCAAAATAGTTTCTCAGGGAATAAAACCCATTTACAATTTTGCATATGCAAAGAAGCTTCAGAAAATAATTGTGTCAAAGAGATTCCTTTTTTTTTTTTATTTTGAAAATTGAAAACACACAGAAAGTTGAGAGGCTAGTAAAATAAACACATATATCATTCAGTCACATCTACCAATTGTTTACATTTTACCACATTCTACACACTCTCTCTCTCTTTCTTAATCCCTTATACGTGTTTTTTTGTATGAAACAAGGATCCAAGGAAAACTGATTTGCTCTAGGTCAGGCACCCATTTTCCAAATTCCTCATCTTCAGCAACTGCTACATTGCTCTATAAAATAGCTCCTTAACAGTCATAATCACTAATATTGGAATTTATAAATATAAAAAGTTAAGTCTTCAAAATAAAGTCTCTAATTCCCAAATGATTATATTTATTAAAAAAACACATTCTTCCTTAATAACTTAATGGAATACATTCTACCAAAGCATAAATATTAGAATCATTTTATTATTATAAAATAAATATATTTGTATATAATACTCCTAGAATCTATAAAAATATATAGCATATTATCATATTACCATAGATCATATAATATATGGTGTTTTAGTATATATTGAACAAACATTAGCTCTGAAGTAAACATATACTAAACACTGTATAAGTAAATAAATAATGGAAGAGTTAACATATTTTTAACTGTAAATTTTCAATAGTCTTTCTAAATAGCAATTATTTATATCCCTTTTTTGGTAGAATTACTAACAAAGAAATCACACAATAAAAAAAGTAAATATTACTTATCATCTACAATGTGCAAAATACCCTCATATATTTTGGTATGAAGCTGGATCACAGGTATCACTAAAAATGCTGCTTTGCTCTTCAGAAACTTACAATCAAATGAGGAAAGCTTTATGTAAGGAAGGACACATGGCCTGTAGGGTAGTCTCTGTTAGAAACCAATACCTCTGTCAAATAAAAATCAACATTTTCCATTTTTTTCTCCTTCTGGTTTCTTTATCTCATAAACGATACTTCCATATCCTCAAATCTTTAACCCCAAATCTTACTTTCCTCTACCTTCTCACTCATTGCACATATCCAATCAATTCCCAAGTTCTTCCCAAGAATCAAATCTATCACTTTCATTCACATGCACTTGACTTGAGTGGGTCATTCTGCACCCCCAATGCTACCACCATAGTTTCTATTCTGGGTCGCTCCAATAGCTTCATAACTGGTCTTCCTAATACCCATGTGGCTCTCTCCAATTTGTTCTTTATACTACAGAGTTATCTTGATATAAAGTTAAGTTTGAATCTACAACTCTTTTACCCCCACTTATGATTTTGTGTCATTTACCCTCTGGATAACATCCAAACTTTTCAAGATAATTTTTAAAATGATCTTTCCTTACTTAACTCTTCCTCTGCATATTTTCTCCCTATATATAACACTACAGTTATCAATCAAACATCAACCATGCTGCAAGCATAATTTTATTCCTCAAATTCATCTCCCTTTCTCCCTTTCTTCAGCATCTTTGCATATGCAGTTTATTCTACCTGACCTATTATTTCTACTTGAATCCCTTCACCTGCCCAATCCTTACCTATATTTGAATTTCAGACTATACTGTCATTTCTCCATGAAGCTATCTGTGATCCTTTGAGATTGTTTGGTCTTCATGATCCCATCACTTCATCTATATAGCATATTTATATTGTATATTTATACATATATTTTGTCTGTTTGGCTACATATCTCCCCTGACTTCAATCAGACTTAGTTTTAGGGGACAATAATTGTTCTTATTTTAATGACAACTAGGTACAGTTAACAAAGTACCTGATATAAAGTTTCTTAATAAGAATTGGTTAAGTGAATGAATAAATAGTGAGTAAGTAAGTAGTAAAATGAGGTGTAATTAAGGTGATATGGATGACAAGATTAAGAAAACTCATTCTACATGGAAAGAAGAAAGCTTTACAAAGGAGTTTGCATTTGAGCTACACAGGATGACAATAGTTTTATACTTGAGAAAGGAGGGAAAAGGAGTCCTGACATAATGGTTTAGATGTCCAAATCACAAACGTAAATGACACACTCAAGTAGTATCAAAGCAAAGCATTCTTAATATTCAAAAATTGTTAAGAGCAAGGATATAAAACTATCATTAATTATTAGCTTTAAGTATAATTATAAGGGAATATAATGATCATGCATATAATTGTGGAAAACTTAGGATCCTGTCATTTATATTTTGTTATTCATAGTTTCTAAAGATAGGTCAAATGAACACAAGTCCAAATGTAAAGTCAAACATAAGATCTCTTTCATTATTAAGCATAATGTATGTTATACTGTGTTGTCACTCTGGAATTTAATAACAGAAACAGCAGTTGAATAGCTTGCTCCTCCCCATTTGAAAGGTCATATACTAGGGATAACTTTAACTCAAATCCTTCCAAAGTTTATTGGGGGGAAAATAGACAGTGATGATGAAAATGACATTATTTTCTTCCCAATAAATTACCTTTATCAAGCTCTTTTGATATGCCAACAATTTGCCAATATTTCTGTATTTCACCTCATAGCAACACAATGCAGTATATATTAATATCACCATTAGCTTGTTTAGATGACTGAGGTTCAAGGTGAATAAACATGCAACAGAGCAAGGACTGAATGGCATTAGTCTTGAACCCATATTGAAAACCATGCTCTCCCTATGATACCACACTACAACCTAATCAGAACTGATTGCAGATTGAAATTTATTTATTAGGAATTTTGTTACCACTTAATAAAATGCTTTTGAACAAAATAAAAATTTTAAATGGAAAATATAAATAATGGAAATAGAAAATGAAATAAAAGTTAAATGTGATTCAGTTTAATATCTTTAAAAACAGGTACCATAAACTAAAAAATTAAAAAAACTACTTTTTTTCAGATTATGTGTGCTATTTATTGGATTAAAAAGTATAATCATGGTCAGAGTGATTTAATATACCTATTTGCTCTTCATAGAAATTGCAAGATTAATCCAGTAGGTTTAATGACTCCATATTATTATACATTGCTTTATAATAAAATGAAAAAAAAAGAGTTGGTGTTTCAAAATGGAGACATAATAAAATTATGAGATGATTTTAATATTTTCTGAAATGCAATAATGGATTTTTTTTTCAACGTTTATTTATTTTTGGGACAGAGAGAGACAGAGCATGAACAGGGGAGGGGCAGAGAGAGAGGGAGACACAGAATCGGAAACAGGCTCCAGGCTCCGAGCCATCAGCCCAGAGCCCGACGCGGGGCTCGAACTCACGGACCGCGAGATCGTGACCTGGGTGAAGTCGGACGCTTAACCGACTGTGCCACCCAGGCGCCCCTGCAATAATGGATTTTTAACCAAGGTAAGTTTTCTTATGTTGTCAAAAATGCCAGATAATTACATGAATACTAGGATCATCTTTCACAAGTATTATTTTAAGGAATAATAGTGTGAAAAGTCAAGACTACAACTAAAAATATATATTTTAAAGTATTATTTGGCAGGATAGATTATGAGTTATGAGGAAAATCATTTCAAAGGCATTGCTTTTCTAAAATGGCAAACTCAAATATTACATTTGGTGAACGTATTCAAAGATATGGATAATACAACACATCATCTTCCTATTTGCATATACATATACACTTTTCACCTTTGAATATTCATGACCTATATATGGTATATGGTCAAATAAATAAAAGAATAAGAGTTCCATTATTCAATGATTTACATCATTACTTTAGTAACGATGTATTAATTTACGGCTTTAGTTAAATGCCAGTTATGTTCTATAATTTTTTACCTCAAATGACCTTAAATTCTTCTTCCTTATCTACACATTGTTTATATAAAGGTAATGAATTTTTAAATAGCCTAATGGAGTAGAATTTGGCTTTTATTCTATAAAGATGTCAAGAAATTCATCAAGATATAAAATCTTGCATACATTACATAATGCGTGCCTTTTTCCACACAAGTAGGCAAAATTTTGCCACTCTCTCTCTTTCCTGCACTCCACCAGGAGTATAGAGAAATAGTTGCTCTGCCTTTGTGCACCTGTTGAAGTAAATAGTGACATGTAGAAATGGGGGAAAAAGTCATTCTGACTTTTAGCCATGCAGTTTGTCACTGGGTATATCTGGAAATTATAATGAAAGGTTTTTTTTTTCTTTTCTTTATGCACTAATTCTTCTTTCAATATCTCTCAAAAAGTAAAACAAATATATAAAAAGCCAAAAAGTTGTGATAATCCCCAAAGCAAAAAAATATCATATAACTCTAGGCATCACAGACACCTAAGGTTATCCAATCAGCGACTTAAAAAAAAAAAAATGGAATGTGTTCTTTATGTGAAATAGCAATTCCTTTTGAATTTTAAAAATGAATGGGGATGCCTGGGTAGCTCAGTTGGTTAAGCACCTGACTCCTAATTTTGGCTCAGGTCATGACCTCACAGTTCCTTGAGTTCAAGCCCTGCATCGGGTTCTTTGTTGACAGTGTGGAGCCTGTTTGGGATTCTCTCTCTTTCCCTCTCTGTCTGCCCCTTCCCCCTTGTGCACGTTTTATCTCTCTCAAAATAAATGAACTTTAAGAAAAATCTAAAAACAGGGGCGTCTGAATGGCCTAATCAGTTAAGCATCCAACTTGACTTAGGTCATTATCTCGCATCTTGTGGGTTTGAGCCCCATGTTGGGCTCAGTGCTAACAACTCAGAGCCTGAAGCCTGCTTTTGATTCTGCGTCTCCCTCTCTCTCTCTGCCCCTCCTGTGCTCATGCTCTCTCTCTCTCTCTCTCAAAAATAAATAAACATTTAAATTTTTTTTAAAAAAAGAAAAATCTAAAAACATTTTTCCTGGTGGGTTAATAACTCTTTTAAATCCTTTCAAATATGTTGTTTTTAAAATTATTAAAATAACTACAAACTAGATGGATTTCCATTCATAAATCTTCTAAAATTTCACAATATGCCACTATTATCCTTTTTACCACCTTTGTTCATATGAAGTTTGTGAAGGTCTTGCTGGCAGAGATTATGTTTTAGTAATCCCTGTGGCCCTTAAAGCTTAACAAACTGTCATGTACATGGCAAATTTCTGGAACATGCACCGAATGCCATTTTTTTCTTTTGTTTGTAGGCTATTTCATTATGTCTGCTTAAACCAGAAAGAGATTGTCATTATATTAATCTGTTAGTAATCCTTTATTTTTATATTTTTTCACTTTATTTTTTTAAATAATTGAGCTTTCTCATTTTAAATCATGTTGTAGAGGTTGAGACTAGCCTGAGAAGTGAATCTTTCCAGTGATTTAAGTCTGATAAACCTACATTCCAGAGGGTCCTTCTCATTATTTATTTTAGCTGATCAGGCAATACAGCGCCTCTGAATTACAGCTTTAAGTGTTTTCCATCCTAATGAGGGTTAGCATTCCTCTGAGGAGTATATACTGCAGAGGGAACTAATCTCCTGCTTGATCCTGTCAATACAATCTTGTCCTACCAATAAAGAAGAAGTTAAATGCTACTACCTAATGGTAGAGCTGATTAGAAAAACTGAAGAGAAGAGGAGTTCCGTTCCTTAAATCTGTCCAGCACGTAGGGGACATAATTCCTAAAAGCCCAAAGTTCAAGAGTCATTTGGCTTATTTTTTTATATTTTAAATGTGAAGTATCTTGGTGTTGCAACATAACTGATTACATAACAGCACATCTTAGTGAAATTCAGATTGTATTTCTTTTTAGTTCATAAGGAAAGAGTGGTAAAAGAATAAAGAATAAATTTCGGATGCAAGACGTTTAGAATAGTATATTTAAATTGCAAAATCTAATGTTAAAGTATGAGAAATGCTTTTGAAAATTGATTATAAGTATTTTTGATTACCAAAACAATAAAAGAGGAGACAGCTTAAAACAAAGATATTTTTTCCAGAGGAGTCTGGGTGACTCAATCAGTTAAGCATCTGACTCTTGGTTTCAGCTCAGGTCAAGAACTCACTGTTTGTGAGTTCGAGCTCCATGTCAGGCTCTGTGCTGACAGCTTGGAGCCTGGAGCCTGCTTCAGATTCTGGGTCTCCCTCTCTCTCTGCCCCTCCCCATATATCTTCTCTCTCTCTCTCTCTCTCTCTCTCTCTCTCAAAAATAAAATAGACATTATAATAAATAAATAACAATTTTTAAAAAATAAAATAAAGATTTTTTTCCAAAGAAGACATACAGATGACCAACATACACATGAAAAGATGTTCAGTATGACTAACAGTCAGGGAAATACAAATCAATCCCACAATGAGATATATTACCTTATACTTGTCAGAATAAGTAGAATCAAGAAGACTAGAAAGAAGACAGGGCCAGAATATAGAAAACAAGGAACCCTCATGCACTGTTGATGAGACTGCAAATCGCAGTCACTGTGGAAAACAGTATAAACGCTCCTCAAACAATTAAAAATAGAAATACCATATGATCTAATAATGCCATTACAAGTTATTTACCCAAAGAAAAGAAAAGCACTAATTTGAAAAGATATATGCACCCCTATGTCTGCAGCAGCATTATTTACAGTAGCTTTGAGTGTCCACGCACAGATGAATAGATGAAGAAGACGTGGTATATATACACAATGGAATATTACTCAGTCATAAAAGAGAATGAGATATTCCCATTTATGACAACATGGATGGATCTAGAGGGTGTTATGCTAAGTGAAATAAGTCAGACTGAGAAAAACAAATATTATTTCATTTACATATGGAACCTAAAAAACAAAGCAAAACATTCAGACAAAAAAGCAGAAACAGATCCACAAAGACCGAAAACAAACTGACGGTTGGGGTGGGGGAAAAGGTGATTGAAAGGGAGTGGGAGATACAGGCTTCCAACTATGGAGTGAATAAGTCACAAGGATGAAAAGTACAACCTAGGGGATATGGTCAATACTAAAATTAATTAATTAATTAATTAATTAAAAATAAAGATTAAAATAATCTACATGTACATACAGAAATGGAATGGAAATCATGGTTACAGACATCTGTATTTAGTATGGTCACTATAACCAGGAAAAAAATTCTGTTGTTTCTGGCACAGTCTGGTAATAAAGCACCCTGGATAAAACAATTCTGGTCAGTAAAAGACTTTGGTCACATAAAGGCAAATTTAAAGAGAATTTGAGGAAATAATTTTTAAAAAAGGACTATGTGTAAGTACTATGAAATACAAAGACAATAAACATTTTTCCCTCACCTCTATGGAAAATGACCTCAGTCACAGTTTTGTGACTGAGTCACAGTTTTGAAAGGCTTTAGAATATTAAAATAAAATTTTTAATAATGATCCTGGGTAAAAACAAAGAATAATACTAACTTAGACTTTCAACAAAAGCATTTATACTTATTCGAAGAGTAAGACATAATGCTGGGTTGAAGTGTAGAAACGCTGGAGTTTGGAACCAAATGAACAATGAATCCATTGTTCTATAATAGGACCAAAACTTATCTTGGAGTTAACCAGTACTACAAGGTAAAGTAGGCTATTTAATTAGAAATTATTATATGAAGAAACATAAATAGGAGTGTATCTTCTGAAGTCATACACAAAGTAAACATTACATTCAAGGAACTTAAAAACATTTTTTTTAAGTTTTTATTTATTTCGAGACACAGAGCACGTGCATGCGTGCGCGCACACACACGTGCCTGCACATGGGCGAGGGGCAGAGAGAAAGGCAGAGAGACAATCCCAAGCAGGCTCCATACTGTCAGTGAGAAGCCCGGTGCAGGGCTCAAACTCCTGAACCATGAAATCGTGACCTGAGCCAAAATCAAGAGTCGGATGCTTAACCAACTGAGCTGCACAAGTACCCTACATTTAAGGAATTTTCAAAGAAAGTCCAATAAAATTGTTAAAGTTTTTAAAAAGGTTCTGATTATTAAGCCAAAGGAAATTATTTTTTAATTTCAAAATAATAATCTTCAGCTTCTTTTTATTCCTGTGTAAGGAAATGAAAATGTTGAAGTGTTTTTAACCTAGAAGCGTATGGTTAGAAATATTGCCAGTGGAGTCCTAAACTTGTCTTCTAGTCTTGGTTACAGATACCACTAAATTCACAGGATAATTCTTGTAATTATTCAATAATTCCTGTAATAATATAATACTTACTGCAATTCCAGTGCAAGCAACACCAGGCAGGGATTGGTATCTGTTTTTATTCACTAATGCATCTGTAGCACTAACAAAATAACATGGCGTGGAGAAAGCCCTCAGTACACACATGATGGAATAAGAAAATTAAATTTGCAAATTCTTATAATGTTAATCGTTTTTCGTTAATTCTAGTCACTAAAAAACAAAAGCATAACACATTGGAAATGTTTCCATTTAAAAAAAAGCTAACATTTAAAAACAAAACAAAACAAACCGTGATAAAACATCAACTAAGTCATCACTCTGAGAATTGTTATGGTTTTACCTTCAGAACTGTCCTGGTTCCTTCATTTGCCTTTAATAATTATCCTCAGAACTCTGAATGGAAAATACATTCTTTATTGACCTATCTCTATCCTGAGAAATATGACATCCCTCTTCTTTTCTCAAAGAGAATGGTATTTATAATATCAAAATTGGACATGTGTGAAAAAAAAAATAGTGGCCAAGCATTAAATTTGCCTTTGTTCATTAATTAAAACAAAGTGTACTACACAGAGCAAAAATAAAAATTGTAAACATCTTATGAACAACTGTTATATCTTTTCATTATTATATTCCCAAGGTTCACTCCATTGCACACCACTGATCATACATCCATAAATTTTTAATTGCTTTGTTTATTTTTTTAGAGAGTAGGAGAGAGAGAGCATGTTGAGGATGGACAGAGAGAGAGAGAGAAACCCCAACCAGGCTTCATGCAGTCAGCACAGAGCCCGACATGGGGCTTGAACCCATGAACTGTGAGATCATGACCTGAGCTGAAATCAAGAGAAAACGCTCAACCAGCTGACCATCCATGTGCCCCCAATAAATAATTTTTTAAAAAACCAAAATAACAATAAAAAGAGGTGATCTACAATAAGCAAACCAATCCAACATCAAGTAGTTAATTTTTTTATCTACTGTTCTCCGTGCCTTCTGAACTACCATCTAAGAAAGCACGTCAGGGGCGCCTGGGTGACTGTCGATTGAGCATACGACTTTGGCTCAGGTCATGATCTCACGGTTGGGGGGTTCGAGCCTTGCGTCTTGCTCAGAGCCTGAAGCCTCCTTCGGATTCTGTGTCTCCTTCGCTCTCTGCCCCTCCCCCGCTCACTCTTTGTCTCACTGTTTCTCAAAAATAAATAAATGTAAAAAAAAATTAAAAACATGTTTATTTAAGAAAGCATGTCAGGACTCTCCATGTTTCTAATCAAAGAATGCACATCTTACCTCATGGCCAGAAATGCTGGAATGGCCAATATTTTCACATGGTAGCTAGCCATATATTGCCTGGTTGGTAATATATTCCAGCTTGTCTAATTAAGCTTTTTTCTAACAATATGTTTTATTTTCCCCCAACATACAATATTGAAAACATCAGACATTTTCAAGGACAATTCTTATCACTATGTTACTTTAACTCTTCAAACTTAGAAAGTTATAAGGAACATAAGATATTATTTTCAAAAGAAAAGCAAAGTAAATCTATTTGAAAAAAATAATTTATATTCTTGAAGAGAATTTTTATATTAAAAAACAGCAAGATTTTGAAGGATATTATAAGAAAGCATAAATAAGACATTACTATGTCTAATATATAGAAACTATTGAGTATTAGCTATACCCAGCACATTATGTACACACTGGTCATAATTTTTTAAATCATGTTGTCTGAACCTGTCAAGAATTACCTTCTAAACAATAATCATAGGAATCAATGTTATGGGAATTATCTGAGAATGAAATTTGGTAATAAATAATTTTTTTAAAGTTTATTTCTTTTGAGAGAGAGAGAGAGAGTCAGCAGGGGAGGGGCAGAGAGAGAGAGAGAGGGAGAGAGAGAGAATCCCGAAAAGACTCCTCAGTGTCAGTGCAGAGCCCCACGCAGGCCTCGGACTCACGAACCATGAGACCATGACTGAGCTGGAGTCAAGAGTTGGACACTTAACTGACTGAGCCACCCAGGTTCCCCAGTAATAAATAAATTTTCATGAACAGTTAGCAACTGGTTAGTTTCAAATCCTGAGTCAATAAATTTTCATCTTCAGTTTAGACCTCTAGAAATCTATATCAAAAATATAGTAAAGCATGCTAAATTTTTGTCACTTTTGTCATGAAAGAATCAGGTGAAGCTAGATAAAACTTGTTTGTCTTACGGACTCAATATTATTGATAAGAAAGAAATATTTTTGCTAGTTAATTACAGCCATTTATATGAAGTTGCTGATTCTTACTCTAAATCAAAATTGATTTTCTTAAATAGCAGAAGTCAGGGATAGGTTTTAAAAGTAATAATGACATAAGTGATCTTTCTTATTCATTCTGGCTTATTTTTGCATGATTGTAAAATGTCTTCATTTCATGGATGGATGAAAGACACAAATGAAAACCTGCTAGAGTTCTGAGAGGAAACGCGGATCCTCAGTTATTTTTCCTCATGGTTTTGTCACTAGTCAAACATAATCAGTGTTATGCTTTTAACCAAAATATAAAGATAGCTACATATTTAAAATGTCAATAATCTGTCCTGATCTAAAAGTTCTCAAAAAAAGGAGTGATACATTGCAAAAATCTGTGTGTTGGAGAAAAAGAAGTTTATAAATCCATAAGCTATATCTCCACTCAAAGGTGAGAAAGATACTTAAAGCAAGTCCTTTAGTCAAAAAAGAAGTTTTAAATTTAAATTTAAGATATGTGGAGTGACCCTTAAGAAATTTCTCAGGAGTCCCGTTTTTCCTAACTATGGATTTTCTTTCGACTCACAGAGAAGACTGGATTCACTTCTCTTAGTTCACAATGTAAAAATGAAAACACTGTTTTTGGGTAATTGTTAAAATTTTTGACATGTACAAAAGAGTAAATTTTACACATTGGAAAACACACGCCCCATAATAATTGCTTTTTTTTTTTTACTTAAAATTAAGAAGTTGTTTAAAAACTCCATTTGGACAGAAATTAGTAAAATGGAACAAAAATATATACTTTCTAGTTGTTACTGCTGTTGATTGGTAATTGGCAGATCATTTTCATTCTCTGGAAACTTTTTGTCTTCCACATTATTCCCTAGTGTAATTTCCAAAATACTACTTATCACATTGATAAAATATATTGTAACTTTGTTTTTGTATATTAGTGACAGGTCAGAATGAATAATCAAAAATTCAATTACTTGTAAACCTGAGTCATTCAATTTAAATGTTTTGTGTAAGTTAGACTTGGTCTATATATTGATATCTTTGGTATAAGAAAATGTTGAGAAAACCATGAGTTAATTATCTAAAGAGATCACTTTATACAACTTTGATGTAAGATTTATTTAACCTTTAATGATTTTCCTCTAAAAATTTCAATTGTGTTTATTATTATTTAACAGTTGTTTACTTCTGAAAAAGACTGTTCTATCATCTCTTTATATACATTTAAAGGGCTGATTTTTCAAACCATCAGAAATGTTACCATACTAAAGACATGAAAAACACTTAAATGTATTATCTACACCAGGACTTCCTGATTGAATTAATTTTGTTCTAGATTTACTTTAGCTACAACAGAAGAAGCTTCTGCACACAGTATTAAGTTGCATATCTGAAAGCAGTTAAAATATACTTGTATCTTTAAAGGATGTGCCTATCAAAGATATTACAAATTACAAAAAACACATTATATACAACACATGGGATTCAGTAATATGATACTTGATTAAACCCATGCTTGATTTTTTAAATGTAATTTTTGGTTTGATTTAATCACCTTTTCCAAACTACCTTGTATTTGTGGACATCATCTGGCATGTTTTAAAGAAAATGTTTTTCAGTTGTGAGAATGAGTGTTTAATGAATCTATAAAGTAGCAGTGTGCTTATATTCTGGCCACTATTTGACATTGAAAATCTAGCTTCCTCAATTCTGCTCTTCCCAAGGCAAGATTGTTTTTTAATAGTGCAATATTCTAGAGATAGCTTTTAAAATTAACAAAATGCAAGACTCCAGAAAAGTTAATAAAAAACAGTTCAATCCTGATGAGGTTGGCTGATATTCACAGAAATCAGGAAGAATAAGTCTATCTATAAGTATTCTTTCACATAACTCTATAATGGAATTTAAATGAAACACACCATTATGAGACAATAATTCTTTTAGAGCAGAGAACTACAATACATTTGAATGTAATGTTAACATATTTATTAATTTAATCAATAAATGTGTATTTTATAGATTTAATTTGCTGGAACTATATCATGGAAACTTCTTTATTAGCTATAAAAGGGAATTTGTTATGCTTTGGGTGCTTTCAAAGGCATCTATATGTGAGTAAATTAGGGTTTAGGCATTAAAACAAACACTCTCAAAATATTAATTTTAAATAAAAATAGGTCACACTGAGGGAAAATACACTTTCAACTGTAAATTTAATAAAAATTAAAATTGTGTGAGTATAAATTATGTTTAAGAAATAATAATGAATATGGAAGAGTAAGAATCTATAAGACTTCTTACATTTTTAGGTTACATGTCATTTTTCCATATCTGAATTTATACTTTCTTGGTTAAAAATAATCATTTTAAAAATCAACACAAACCATTTATTTCATGAAAAATACCTGGCAATCCAGTCAACTCTTTAAAAAGAGTTGACTATTTGTTTTATCTTTCAATCTTAGGGGAAAATAAATTGTTAGAGAATCATAATTGGGTTTATTTCAATTACGGAGCATCAACTAGTTATTCATGATTTGTTACTTGGAATACAAAATTGAGAAATATCCCAGAACTGTATGCAGGAATACTTCATGTCATATATTAAGTATAGAAAAGTGGATTCATAGCTTTAGATATCATTAGCTATGGATACTTTGTAACTGGATAGGTTTGCACATGAGTAAGTGGATACCAGTATTCTTAATAACTCATCAAAAATGCCTTGAAATGACAGTAATGAAAGCTTTAAAATGTTATTGATGACAGTATTTGATGACCAGTATAAAATTGTTAGAGTGGCTATTTGATATCAGTTAGAAGAAGAAGAAGAAGAAGAAGAAGAAGAAGAAGAAGAAGAAGAGGAGAAAGAAAAAGAACTTCCAGATAGATTTTCAGGAAAGATCATTAGTGCTCATGATGAAAGTTCATCTTTAGAGATTCTTTTCCTCTTTTCTAGAATGGAATAAACATGATTATACTATTCCCTTCTTTTAATAATCATGATCATCCATTAACAGTCAATAATATTCAAACAAATTATTTTTTTCTTTTGTTCTCCTTTAGAACTTATAAATTGTAAACATTAAAATCATAAAACCATATAGCAGCAAATGGAGAAACTGCTCAAATACACACCTAAATGTCTAAATGAAAATATCCACATAGTTGCTAAATTAAAACAGCAACAATGCCAGATGTCTCCTAATTAATTCTGGTAAGCTGAATATTAGTTTATAAACAATGTTCGAAATTTAAAGTCTGACATTTTTTTCAGTTACTCCATTTTTAAAGTTGCTACATGAGAACAGTTGACCTTATTTTCAATTAAACTGACAGGAATCAGGTTAATAAAAATTTGCTAAGAAATCAGATGTTCCTTTCACTAACTGACACTGAAAAGTTAATGAAGAATTACTACTTTTGTAAATGTGACTATTGTCCCAGAAATACATTAAAGCCAAGGTAAATATAATGTAATTAAGAATTAGTGTGCCTGAAGGAATGCATTCTTCAACTTCTGTTTTGTTTTTCAGCTACACAATATCAAAACAAAAAGAAAACATTATTTAAATTCATTAGACACCGTGACACCATATACCAAGAATATTTGATACTATCATTAAAAAAAAAAAAAAGTTGTCAACATCATTACTTCTTCATGGAAGGAGAACTGTATCCAAAAAGGCCAAAAAAAAAAAAAATTAAATGTAAATGCTATCTTTTTCAAAATATATTTTGTTTTCAGAACATGTTTGTCTATTTAAGGCATCTTCATCTCTTATGTCATTTATCTATAACAAGACTATAGATATTATTTTCCCCCATTTGAGAGTTGAGGAAAATAAATGAAGAGTGGTCAAGAAATTTCACTAGGATCATATTACTGAGGTAGAGCTAGAATTGACATTGAGGAAGGAATCCTAAACCCATCTCACTCTACGTATCACAATAACCCACTGCTAGGAAATTAAGAGAAAAATCTTAAAGACTCTTAGGAGCTTACGTCATTAATCAGAAGTCATAATCATAATATCTAAATACCTTTGTGGTATTTTTTCATGAAAGATGAATTTATGCTCAACTTGCCACATTGGTGTTACATTTCTGTTTGTGTCTGAACTTCAAACTAATACCCAATTTTCTAGATTGCTAAAACTGCAGACACTTATTCCAGTCAGTAACTGCTCATTTTAAAAAGAATATGGAAAAAAAAAATCAAAATAGCAGGAAATATAGGAAACTGAAGCATAGGTTGATAACAAAGTATCAAAGTTTTGAAGTCTTACAAGTTAAGTTCTTTGCACTTGTGGAGGGAAACACACAAAGACACTATTCTGAAAATAAATTCCATTTTTATTTAAAGAACATACAAATCTAGTAATAAGGTTCATTTTATATATGCATGTGTGTATATATAATCCATACAAGCGCACCGCGCGCACACACACACACACACATTCTTTTAGAATCCCAAAGGTTTCTTCCTATTTAGACTTGATTTAGTTACCTATATATACCAATCATTTTGCATGAAGAAAATCAAGATGTACTGTATTTTATTTAAAAATCTACATTTCCACTGTAATGTTGAGTTTAAGAAAATATCTTGTGAGAGGCTAGAATAATACATTATCTGATTAAATGATAAATGAAATCAATCATATAGGTATTGTGCATATTTCACTTCAAAAACATTATTAAAGCAATGTATATTTAAATAAATACTTTCTCCACCCACCCAAAAGTGGGCGTACACACACACACACACACACACACACACACACACACACTGAACATGTTCACTACAATAAAATTCTAGAGGGTAAAATGCAAAAGAACTGAGGAATTGGGAAGAATTGAAGAATTGGAATTCATTGACAAATTACTTTCTCCAGTGGAGTAAAAACTACCTCTTGTATCAAACTCCCTTTTAAGAAAAGCACTATAACTTTGCAATTTTATGACCCAAAGTTGCAATTATCCTTCTTATATCTTCAAGATGTTATCAGTGAGCCTTACAAGCAGAAAAATTATTGATCAGAAATCCACATCAATAAATGTAAGTACTAAAATTATTTCCAGGGAAAATCTTAAAGAATACAATTTCTTAGAGAAGAGAAAGTGTTAGAAATAAGTAGGATAGTTTTAGAATTGGGTTTCACTAATTTTTTGCTTCATTATGTGGGGACTCCAGACTCCTTCAACATGTAAGCAAAACATTACAAAACATTATCAATACTAACAAAACTTCACACATTCAAAACATGTGTTGTCATTTTAATTAAGTATTTTGTTGTTAAATCTAATAGTAGAAGAAATCTATTAGCTGCTAAAATTATACATCTACAAAACTTAAAATTTAAAAAAAAAGCTTTATTTATGAGAGATTAACTATAATTTTCTAAATTTGCTTATTTTTCAGTTTGCAACTAGTTTTCCAAGCCCAAAGATTTCTATACTGGGGTTATATGAAACATTGCCTTAGGGCAAGCTCCTTTCTTAACCTATTTGAAAGCCCAACCAACCCCCACCCCAATAATTTTTTTTTGAAAGTGAGAAAATAATAGGACTATAACCCATTAAACATTTCTCTCAAATAGTCAGAATTAAATTGCTAGTTCAAGATGCCCTTAATAATCTCCAATTGTCCTTATATTAAGGTCTGTGACCTTAACAAGAAGCACAATTTCAAGGCATTTCTTCAACTACTATTTTACATACTTCATCAGGGTAATGCATCCCTCCCTCCAACTCTGTACCCTCCCCATTTCTTCCTTTGACCTCTGCCCAGTTTATGATTTTTGTAGCATTGTTACACATTTCAATGAATGCAAGTTAAACATTTAAATTGATTTAAACGGCTCACGAATATGGATACCAAGAAGTTATGCATCATAGGAGAACCATCTGAAAATACATGTATCCCATCTCTTGAGGCAGAAAAAAGATTATCACGGGATTGGTCAAATGCAGGTTACATGGTTGTCAATAAAATATAGACCTTCAGTCCTTACCTGCTTAACTGCATGATGACAAATCTAAACAGCATGCAAAAAAAGTCTCAAAATTCTGAATCCTCTGTCTTCGAGGCTGCTGTGACAGTTTTATACCCTGATGCTTTCTTCTTTGCTCACATACATTTGACTGGCTAGAATATCTGTAAGCAATAGTGGGGTTATTTTGCAACCCCAGTCACCTCTTCCTCTTTTCAAGCCTCTGGTTGGCATCTCACACAGCTCTAAACAGGCATCTTATCTTCGGAGGCAGAGCCTCCCCAGCCTTTTCCAGACTGATCCCCATTAGAAGGAGGTCCCTGCTCTAAAGGGTTGATCACGTTCTCGACCTGGTGCAGAGTAAAACGCTCTCTGGTTCAACTCCTGGGGACTAGGAGAACAGCCATCAGAGACTTAAACTCTCTGCCACTGCCTGGCTGCAGAACCAGCAGTAACCAGCGGCCAAGAAGCACCACCCCCTCCAGGACAGCGGAGGGGAGCGCGCCCAGTCCCAGATCCTCCTACCTCCCGCCCCACCTCCAGAAAGGGGGAAACAAAAAATAAAAGCCCAACTGGAAAGTGGGTCTAATAGAAGCCACACGGCTCCCAACCCCACTCTTTGCTTTAACTTCAACCTTATATCACAAGCTCCATCTCCAAGTTGAAATTCAACTCTCTCTCCT
>NW_024412440.1:5398666-5602338 GCF_014898765.1 Herpailurus yagouaroundi | reverse complement strand
CCCCCCAGATTCTTGCGAGTTGGTGAAGGCAGACAGGGAATGACGGTCAATGATACTTTAACACGGAGCCTGAGAAGTCAGTTAGCAAGTGTGAGTCCGACTAAGCAGGGGGATGAAGAGGGCGATTAGGGTTTTACAAAGCGGGCATGCTGAAGAGCCGTCATTTATTAGTCTTAGATATAGCTCATTAAAAAACATAAATAAATAAATAAATAAATAAATAAATAAATGCAAATGCAGAAGGGCGTTGATAAGAGAGTCTAGAGCTCCCAAGTCTGTCCTCTCACGCAGAAAAGAGGTTTTGCTCAAGTTTGGCCTGAGGCAGGTTGGAAACGGAGCGTTGGGCACGGACGCAGCCCCCCAGCGCGCCCCGCGCTCCAGGGCTGCGGTTGCCCACACCGAGCACTGCGCGCCGCAGGGGCTGAGTGCGGAGCCTGCGCTGGCCGGGCAGAGTGCGGGACACAGTCCCTCCCCGCGCCGCCATCCCCACACTCAGCGCCGAGCCTAGGGCCAGCCAGGCCACCGGGCACCTTGTCGTCCGCGCTCTCCGCGCCCAGGTGGCCTAGGCGTTGCCAGGAGCTGCGGAGAAGCCTCCAGGCACAGTCGCCTGTTGCTAGCCCTCCGGTTAAAGCGTCCTTGGCGGTGGCAGAGCCTTTCAAGCGTAAATGTCCCCTTTCCCAAGCCTGAGTTTCAGGCTAGAATATAGCAAAACGCACTTACCTCAACAACGTACGTCTGTGCTTCACTGGAGTAGACTAGGTTAGGTAGAAAAGATCTCACTGCACTGAAAGTGGCGTTTTTTGGTTTTGTTTTTAGGTGTTTTGGGCTTTTTCCCCCCCTAACCCCTCCTGCACCCTTGCGCAATAGCAACAGTCCTCCAAAGAGGATATTTGAATGGGTGAATTATGCGAAGCCCTCGTTTCTTCAAGTAAAGTCAGGGCTGCTGATGGCACTTGTCAGACAGGACGACCAGACTGGGAAGGAGACCAGGTAGAAACTAGTGACGGGTGAGGGGCGCCAAGTGGTGTGGACCACAGTCTCAGCCCTGCTCTGATGGGCTGCTGGTGGAAGCCAAGGGGGGAAAGCCCTTGAATCCTGAGACTGGGGGATGGGGTGACGCTGCAGCTGGAGTACTTTTATGTCTGGAAGCTAAAAGGGCTTTTGAATAAAAAAAAGCATTACTTAGGTCGTCGCGTCAGCCATCAATGGGGGCAGGAACAGTTCTTTCCGAGAAATTAAAAAACAAAAAACAGAGACGGAGAGAGCGAGAAAGGGGGAAAAAAAGAGAGAGATAAAAGGAAAATGAAGAACGAAAAGACGTAAGGGAAGTAAGAAAAGCTTAAACAATAGGTTCTCACCTCCATCCATCCCAGTAAAGAGAAATATTGTAGAATCCAGGAACTTGTTCTTAAGGGGGGCTGGGCGGAGGAGAGGGGGTCACAGAGAAAACCCTCAAACCTTAGTATGCACCAGAGATAACTAACACACGCAGGCTTGGCATTTAATTAATACACTGTCTTTGTCAATATGTGAAGTAAAAGCTAAGATTTAAATGTTCCTCAACATACCTATACTTAAAGGGGAAGTGATAATCATAACTATCAGTTAAGCCCATAAAAAATGTTCATAAAAGCCAAAAACACTGCCATATTAACATACTTATTAAAAATTGAGTCTGGGGGCTGAACAAGTGTGAAAGGTGAGGTAATTAAATTTTTCATATGAAGTCTGCCCCTGAATTTCAATTTATTAGAACGAAGATAATCAGTGCTTCCTTCTGATGGCTTTCTTCCTCTGAAATGAGTACTGTGTGTCCAATTAGCTGTTCACTAGCTAAATTCATAAAATCAGAAATATACTAAATATGATGCCTGTATTGAAATACAATGCCCAAAATAATATGTTCATGTGTGATTTGGGATACTGTGAGAAAAAAAAAAAATGGTGCACTTAAAACTCCCACTCTTCTTCTTACCATAGAGTGGCTATTAGCACTTAGTGTCCGGCTAAACCCATAAAAATACACTTAACAAAAGTCCTCCTTCAGTCATGTAATTGCTTGCAATGAACAAATGCTGACCTGAACAACCTTCTGAAGATCAGAGACTAGTGAACTTTCTCAGACCCTGAAATTTTCTTGAAGGTTTCTTTTAAGCTTACTCTTAGATAAACATATAAAATTTGACCTTTCAAATGGCACAAGAATGTGTGCCAAGAAGCATTAATGGGAGGGGGGAGGGGTGGTTAATGTTTCCTATAACCTGTAATATAAATGAGGACAGAAATAAATAATGTAAAAGCTGATGGGATAATTCATCACATGGGTTGTATCTTGGTAGCACAATTGCAACTAATATACTAATCAATTAACAGTCACATAGATGTTTGAGTTCTGAAAGTAACAAAAAATATTTTTTTAATGAGATATTGTCTCAACACAGCTCATTAAAAATAACACTAGCAATAAGTTTCTAATAAAATGTAAGGAGAATAACTTACCAGAGGACATTTCAGGAAGCAAGATGACTGTGAGAAAAAGATATCCAGGATTCAAACAGATATTCCATGATCTTCCAAATTAAGGTAGTGATGAGCTGCAGGGTGGTGGAACTTTGAAAAAATCAGCAGTTCCTGGTGGCATGTAACCAACTAAAAACCAGTTACACAGAAAGCCACGGAACCCCCAAGGAAAAGAAGCAACATGCGAAAGAGGTGCCTTTTATTTTGGTGGGTGGGGGGCTTATTTGTGAAGATCCTTGAAGACAAAGTGAAAATTTACTGACTGTAACATGCCCATACAGTGGGGAGAAATAGAAGGGGTGTAACCCCAGAGAACAGGAGGTGAGATACAGATAAATCTGCAAAGAGAAGTAAAAGGATGTGCTGAAGACAAGAGATAAAGAGAGAACTAGTGAGCAGGGCTGTAGTCATCCTGATAGATTCAGCAGCAGGAATGATTTAGGCTGCTGGGAAGGATCCAATGAGAATTCAAGAGGGCACTGCTTCGGAAATCCTGCTCTGATCTTCCCACTCTCAGTTCTTTAAGAGTTACCTGCGTTGGGCACATTATTATTAGGATTAATAGTTTTCCATCAGTGTATTTCACTAGGATTTCCCTTGAACTCTCTCACTCGCGGCAACTGAGGGAGGCGTAGTAAGGAATCCCAGCACAACCCCCCCCCCCCCCAAATAAGCCCCTGTGGTCACTTTAGGACGACCAAATCATCAGAGGTTTGCACTGGGGCGGGGGGGGGGGGGGCGGTAATCGAGGGGCTGAAGATGCGGAGGAGGCCGAGTGGCCGGGCGCTCTCGGGGGCGCTGTGCCGGAGGCTCGGGCGCGGGGGCCTGGAGCGGTTGTTAGCAGCTGCAGCGGCGGCAGCGGGAGCCCTCCCGGGTCCTGTTTTCTCGGAGAATTCTGCAGCCCGCGACTCAAGGCAATTCGGTTCCACCCGAAACCTCAGCTCCAAATGCCTTGTTTTAGAAGCTGGGGCTTTGGAGGTTCTGAGGACCGTTCCTGGGGAGGCGGGTGACAGTCTGTGAGGTTTTCGCGGCCCCTCTGGTTCCTGCACAGTTACCGAGGGAGAGAGTGCTAGAAATGGCTTTGCTGCCGAATGCATTATCTTGCCATTTTCGTATCCCGATACAGCACGCACGATCGCCTGATCGATCGGGTAAGATTAGCTTTGTTCCGTCTCTCTTTTCCTCTCCACGGTCCCATCCCTTCTACAAGTCCAAACCCCAACCCCAAATCGCAGTCTCTCGTCTCTCTCTCTCTCTCTCTCTCTCTCTCTCTCTCTCTCTCTCCCCCCGTCTCTTTCAAGTGAGGAACTTCCCTTTCCTCTTTGAAACCTACTTCCCCAGGGGATTGCTTGTGTGACTAGGGGCTGGTAACTCTCTTCGTAGATGATTTATATTTTGGCTGTGAAATGATTCCCCCCTCGCCACCCTCGGTCCCCTCCTTAGGGAAGGTCCCTCCCTCCCCATGGGTTCCCTGTCTGAGCTTGGATCTGGATGAAGAGCGCTGTGGGAGTCTTTTGCCCTCTGCTCTACCTTCCTCTGGACCCTGAAGCTTAAGCATTATCCGCCTCTCTCTCTTTTTTTCAGAAATAGGAGGGAAAGGTAGAGTGGAAATTGATTTCTTGCAGAGACTCAGGCGCCGAATGATAGAGGGAATAAACATTTGCCCTGGATAAAAAATGTTCTTGGTAAGTAATCTTATTTTCTGCGGTTGAAAAGGAAACACATTGCTTCTCACTGGCCCATCCCCCACTCCATTCATTTATTTGCTCTCTGTATGTAAATCACGAGCTGGGTCAGTGGAAATTTTCTTTTCCCTCTTCCTAGGAGAATAGCAGCGTGTAAGGGTGAATTTGAACTACGGGGCTTTTAAGGAGGCAACATGAATGCTTTAAGGCGCTTCAGTTCTTATATTCCAAACCCACACACAGGTAAAGCTGATTCCCGCTTGCTTGTTAGAAGAGTATTTAAATATCTCCTTTATTTCTTACTAACACTTTTCTTTCTCAAAATGAAGAAAACGGGTACTGTAGTAGCTCCGTGTGCATGGTTTTCGTATATTTTGGCCATGTTCTAAAATATGATATTCTTTCCACTCCAGAAATAAGAATGTGTATTCAGCTGAAGCTTAATAAGTAAGCTTTAAGCTAAAGGTAACTTAAAGCTCTCATACCCCTTACTAACCTGTACATCTTTGTTCCAACTCTTGTACCAGATACAAATTATTAGCATCCAAGATAGCTATTTGCATGTTGTGGTGATAGCTATAAACTCAGAAAGCCCTCTGGTTTTCATGAGTCTATAGCACCCCCAGCCTGCATTTGCTCATTATGAGAAGAGTGTAAAAGAGGGAGGAAGCCAAACACCTCTTGATTGTGCTTACATCACATGTCACTAAGTGTGCAGAATAATCCACCTTGCAAATTGTGTGAACTTGGTTTATCAAGAGTAAGCTGACTAGTGTGGATGTGAAAAACTAAAGGAGACTTGCTCTAAGAGAAATTATTTATTGCCATTTTGAGTTACAGATATTTTACTGGTACAATATCAGTATTATTTTTTTCTCCATTTTTGTCATACCTTACACTGTACACCCCTTATTCCCAAATTTTAATGATAAAGAATAAGCTCTTCCTGATACAAATAGGATGGTTTTAATTTCATCTAAAGTATCTGACATTAAAATTCCATTGATAAGAATAGACTTTATTTCAAGTCATCAATTTTCTAGAAATCTCTACTAGGAAATCCCAGAAGAAAGATAGCTAAGTGTCATATTACAACATAAAGGCAAACTGTGCATGTGCACAAGTATCTATAGTTGTTATTACTATCAAAAATTGTCCAGGGAAAAAATTTCATGTGTGTGTATAACTTTTCTTTTCTTTCTGTTCTTAGGCTGTGTTCCAGCCCTAATAAGGACCTAGAGCAGAAGTTTTTCTTCAGTGATCTAATTTTACCCAAAAGCTCATTTCTGTGTTATGTCTCTGTTTTACGCAGGCTGACAAATGTTGGTAGGGGGATGGATACCCCGAATTAAATTTGTTACAAACTCAACCTTAACAGTTGTGATGTATTAGACAGCATATTTTTCGTGTAAGATTTAATATGCTGCTAAACTTACTTACCTAAATTGTGATTCAAAGAAATACAATTGTTTTTTGAGGACCCAACTTGACTTAAGTTAGAAAGTATAATATTAAAATTTTTATTTTATATGAAAAATAAATGCAAGATTGATGTTTTTTTTTTAATTTTTTTTCAACGTTTATTTATTTTTGGGACAGAGAGAGACAGAGCATGAGCGGGGGAGGGGCAGAGAGAGAGGGAGACACAGAATCGGAAACAGGCTCCAGGCTCTGAGCCATCAGCCCAGAGCCTGACGCGGGGCTCGAACTCCCGGACCGTGAGATCGTGACCTGGCTGAAGTCGGACGCTTAACCGACTGCGCCACCCAGGCGCCCCAAGATTGATGTTCTTTTAAATATTTGGAGAATAAAAAGTACAGGATTAAAAAATATTAATTCTGTGACCCATGTTTCCTTAACTTTAACATAGTTAATAGCACTTAAAGTTTATTAAACTAGCTAAGTCTTTGAGCATTATACTAAATCATATGATTAAGTGTGATGAACCTCAAAATAGAGCCATAGGCTTTTACATCTGTTAGCTAGCTTTTACCTGGTTTGTACTTAGATCTGTCTCAAAAGTTATACATTATAAGTTTATACTCAGCATGTCTTTTCCAGGATCATCTCAATGCACATCTACAATGGGTATCTAAGCACATTTTATATTACTGGTAATGTTTTTATTTGCTATCCTGGCTCCTTCTTTTTAGTGGTATAGGTACCACGTGATATATTTGTTAACTATTAATCCACAAAAATGTCTAATCTAAAAGCAATATTCAAGGTATATTGTATTGGGGAAATTGTGAGTCAGTTTGCTTTGTCAATAAAAATGTCAATATGCTTCAGATTGTTTTAACCTTAAATCAAAATTATAACAAAAATGTAGAAGATAAGTAAATTCAAACTGTTCCTTGCATATGAAAGGGTCATATCACACACAGGTATGCATATATAATTTCCCTCATTAGAATATTTAAATTTCTTTAGTCTCTGTTGTATGTTTATTTTGGTTTTAGATCTTTCTCTTTGAAAGTGCCTAAAGTTTCTTAAATACCTAAGTGTGCAGGCATCTGCTTGCCTTACTCCATAAAATGAATGTGCTGCTAAATAAACTGAGCCAATATATTTGAATCTCAAAAAAAGTACAGCAGTGTTCCCCACTTATCCACAGGGGATACATTCTAAGACTCTCAGCAGATGCCTAAAACCATGGATGGTAGAGAACCCTAAATACACTATGTTTTTTCCTCCACATACACACCTATGATAAAGTTGAATTTATGTATTAGGCACAGTAAGAGTTGAACAATAATAAAATAGAACAATTACAAAAATATGGTGTAATAAAAGTTATGTGAACGTGTGTCTCTCACGTATCGTATTGTGATGTGTGTATTGTACTATACTCATCTTTTTTCTTCTTGTGATGATGTGAGATGATAAAATGCCTAGGTGGTGAGATGAAGTAGGGTGAATGACATAGGCACTGTGACATAGCGCTAGGCTACTGTTGACCTTCTGACTACTTGTCAGAAGTTTCCGGAAACTGAAGCTGCGGCCAGGTAACTGAAACCAGGGAGAGTGAAACCAGAGATAAGAGGGGACCACTGTATGTTGGAACTTGAAGGAACTTTAATGGCCATTGAGTCTAACTCCTTCATTATGACGAAGAAATTGAGAACCAGAGAGGTTAAGTGATTCGTGTAATCATTCACTAACCGGTAATCCAAGGAACTTTAAATGTAGTTTTCCTAACTTCTTAGGGAGTATTCATTGTAAATCCATTAAACTGTAACACTAGCTGTTAAAGCAGCTATTGTTTAAGATTGGGATAAGGAATAGATGAAAGAGAAGGTAGTACAAAGATGAATAAATTGTGTCCTTATTGGAGTTTATTTTGTTGACAACTAATACTCTCCATTGTAGAAATTTTTTATTTCCCTATCATGGTTTATATTCCCCAGTTCCCCCCACCCTCGCGCCACCCCATCCCTGCCCTCAGTGGTTGGGGAACATTTCTTGGTGTAATTTTACTTTCTCAGAAAAGATTCTCAGTGTTTTTGTACTTCACTAGGTTGTTCCCTAGACTATTACCAACCACCCCCTACACAACCTTAACGTGTAGATAATTCCAACACCCGCAATAGCACATTCCATCATGTCACCTGCAGTTCTACTTTTAAATTTCCCTACCGATATAAAAAATAGAAGTGCATCGAGAAGAAAGCCATCATCTCAAAATAAGAAGGTTAATTAAACATATCTGAAACACACACATACACACAGACACACACATGTACAATAAGAAATAAATGCAGAGACTAAGACAATACATTGTGATGGAAACATTATTATGCAAAAATAAATCCATGTTCCATTAACAAAGAGCTTTTTTTTTTTTTCAACGTTTATTTATTTTTGGCACAGAGAGAGACAGAGCATGAACGGGGGAGGGGCAGAGAGAGAGGGAGACACAGAATCGGAAACAGGCTCCAGGCTCAGCCATCAGCCCAGAGCCTGACGCGGGGCTCGAACTCACAGACCGTGAGATCGTGACCTGGCTGAAGTCGGACGCTTAACCGACTGCACCACCCAGGCGCCCCGACAAAGAGCTTTCTTAATATGAGAAAAGTTATAAAACTTCAGTGGCTTAGGAATATTCAGTTTTCTGGAGTGACTGAAGCCATTCTTCTTCATTCCTTCATAGACATCAATACTTGAGTAACATGCAAGTTACTTTTTTTGGAAATAACAAACCTAAAAGACAAATATCAACAACGAAATCCATTGACAGTTATCATTATTCAAAGGGATTATTGTTCTTAGATTAAATAAGAATAAAAGCAAATGTGAACATATTTTTAAATGTATACAATGTGCTCTTATTCACACTAATCTGATATATTGCAAAAGATGGAATACATATGAGAAAGAATATATATTGGTTATTTTACATTTTAAAGATCAAAAAAATTCTACTCTTATTTAAAACCTACCTGTTGTTGAATAAAAATTTCTAATTGGTAAAGAGAAATGTAAGTGGATTCATAGAATATTTTGAAGAACCTAGTATAGACCTACCTCTTCAAATAGGTTATCTCAATATCTGCTGTGCAAGTTGGTTACAAGCACTTCATGTACGCAATGACAGTCTCAAAGAGCTTCATTAATTTGTCCAAAGTCACAAACTAAGTAGAAGATTCAGAATTAGAAATCAGGTTTTATGACTCCGAAGTCTAGGTGGATTCCCGTTGCACTTTTCTATCACTTATAAATTACTGGGATACTAGAAGCATTCTGGAAGCATTTGTTAAATAGCATCTGTATTGCTGTATGTGTTTTTGTGTGACTAATAATGTCTTCACAGACATGTAATAGAATTCAGAGCCTAACCTATTTCAGAAAAAAGCTGCCTACTATCAGTTTCATGAAGGAGAAACCATGACTGTGTTTTCATATTCATGCTCACCCCTTTTGCTTTGAATCTGCACCAGTTAGTACAAGACCTTACATAGAGAAGGAACTCAATAACTGTTTATTTAATGGATGAAATTAAGTACTAAACTTAACATTCCATTTTTAATATTCCTACAAGGACTTACTGTATTTAATTTTTATCCAACATTTAGAAATGTTATTACTAAGTGGCAGCATTTTTCAAAATATTTTCAGAATATTTGACATATATTTGGCCTTAGTAAACCATTTTTAAAAAGATGACCCCTTCCTATTGCATGAGACTTTGTATTTTTATAAATACCTTATTATCCATCACACTAATTTATCCTTTCACCATGCTGTAAATTAAAGCATTTCATTTATTTGAGAATAAGGGAAATAAAGTATGAAGAAATTAAAGCACTATTATTGATTACTAAAAGAAACAATTGAGCTGTTTTTATCCACCATATTATATTTCCTAACTTGTTGGAAATAAGATATGTGTTAGTAAATTCTTCAACTGTCAACTTTTGCAAGTAAAATATATTTATAGAAGAGAGAAAAGTTTCTAATATTATGAGCTGAATCATAAAACTATCAGTTTATATAACATTTTGCTAATCAGACTTCTTAGAATTAAGATATTTGATATTCACAAAAATGATTGTTTCTAAATTATTTATAGTTCCAAAATCTATTCATGAGTACAATGACCAAAATATGTTCATTGGCGTAGTGGTCATATGGATTAATGCATTATCAACTGACATGAATAAACGTCACTATTTTAAAAGTTTTTTTAATGTTTACTCTTGAGAGAGAGAGCCCACATAGGCATGAGTGGGGGAGGGGCAGAGAGAGAGAGAGGAAGACTCAGAATCTGAAGCAGGCTCCAGGCTCTGAGCTGCCAGCACAGAGCCAACGTGGGGCTCAAACTCAAGAACTACAAGATTACTTCGCGACCTAAGCTGAAGTTGGATGTTTAACCGACTGAGCCACCCAGGTGCCCCAAACTTGCACAATTTTTGAAGTAACTTATAAAAGTAACAATTTTGAAAACATTCAAGATATGATAAGATACAGCTTCCTTACAATCCTTCCTTGTATCTGAATTTCAATGATTATTTGGTCTGGTAGAAAGAATAAAATTTCCCAAAACATCCACATTCTAATTCCCAGGATGTGTGACTGTGTTACCTTGCGTAATTTAAGGAGTTTTGTAAATTTCACAAGGGTAAGGACCTTGAAATATAGAAAGCAGCCTAGACGAGCTGTGTCTTCCTTATATAATCACAAACATCCTTATAAGAGAAAGGCAAAAGGATGGAGTCAGAAAAAGACATGTGATGACAGAAACAGATGGAAGGACGAGGGACCATTAGCCAAGGAATGCAGTTGAGACACCCTCTAGAAGCTGAAAAAGGACAGGAAACAGATGATACCCTAGAGCTTTCAGAAGAAATTAAGCCCTGCTAATTCATTTTAGACTTCTGACCTACAAAATCGTTGAGTTAATAATTTGTGTTTTTTTTAAGACACTATACGTTTGTGGTAATTTGTAAAGCAGAAACAGGAAACTAATAAAGCCAGTCATGCAAAGAGTTCAAAAATAAGTAGTATGTTCTCTCCTCTCTAGGAATTTTAAGATTTTACAGCAAATTCTTGCTTCATGGGCATTCCATTCCTCCAGATATTGAACAAACCACTGTCTTTCATCAGGTTGAAACTTGATTTCCTCAAAAAGCAGGGTGATTCATCCAACATGGTTACATAGAGCATGAATAGAAACCAGGGTGGGGACAACTAGACAATAGCTCTAGTCTCCGGAAATAAACTAAAAATTTAAGAATTTATAATAGTATATGGCTTTACTCATTTACTACATACTGCTAGCATAGAGTCTTACACATATTAGCAGCCAATGCATGCTGATTTGGTTGTAACAAATATTGATGCAGGTAAGAAAGTAAATAATAATCATTACATTTGAAGAATATATGAAAATTAGACGGTATGAAGAAAAGATACTAAGCCTAATATAATAGTAAGTGCAGAAGCCAGTGAGAATTAGCAAAATATTAACAGAAATGTGAGATCAAAATGAGACCACAACAGAGTGACTGACAGGATGTAGGAGGATTTTTATTTTCATGGAAAGATAGATATGAAGCAATTTGATCATTTTCTCCTTGTATTTTATACAGTATTGCAATCAGGGAAAGAACCTGAACATTTACCTAATTAGGATGCATCATTAATTTTACTCTCTCATGAACTCCTAAGGCCTTTCACCCCTTGTAGAAATAAAAGAAACTGAGCTACTTGATTGCCAATTCTCTTGGTGTCTCTAAATCTCCGTAATGCGTGTACTTCCTATTCTGAAGAAATACATACCTTGTAGGAGGAAGAAAAACAATCCTTCACATTGATCATGGAGTTTTGCCTCTGAGGAGAAAATATGAATTTACAGACAAAAGCAATTTTAAAAGACTATATAAAATGAATTCATTTCATATTTATGGAAGGAGACCAAGCCTAAAAGTCAATTCAACAAGTATTTATTGAGCATTTATTCAACAATCATTTATTGATAGTATTATATATAAGAAGCAAGGTTCTAAATGTTATAAAGACATAAAAATAAATAAGTTACAGTCTTTATGTCCTAGTAGGTGGATAAGGAGAGTATACTGATAAATATAAAGGTACTTTTGACTCTATCCCACATTCTATTCACATCATCAATCATCCTTTTATTAGAAAGAAAAAACAAATTTATTGTCATCTGTGGGCCAAGTACATCTTAGGATAATATGCTGAATAAGATAAGCAAAATCATGGACATCAAGCATCTTACAAATATTGACGGAATCATAACAGCAACACAAAAGAAAACAATAAACTGACATTTGAATAATTGCTGGTGTCTTTAGGCATAAGATCTCTTCAGCAATAAGTATATCATGCTTCACTTATTTACATTACTTACTAGCTTCTGAAAGCATGTAACTGTTTTTACCTATTGCCTACATTTGTTGGCAGGAGAGTTTGCTTAGTGTTTAAGGGGTGACAGTTTCAGCAGAGTGAATTTTTTTGTCAGTAGAAGTTTAAAATTAACAACTCCAATGCCGTTAATTCAACCACACTTTTAATTTTGTCTAATGCACAGTTTAGTGGAGTCAGCAGAATGGGTGTAACAATCTGACACACGGCAATTCAAGGATCCAGACGCCTCTTATCCCATGACCCATTGTTTCACTAAGTCCTCTGATATTGTCTATTCATTTGGTAAATGTGGGAAAGACCAAATGTTGAGGGAGAATTACTTAGGAGATTTTATGGGCCAGATCCACAAGTGGTCCATATCCTTTCCATTCACATTCCATTGACCAGAACACATTCTTATGACCGCATCTAACTAAAAAAGAAGCTGTGAAATGAAATAAAATTTCATGTCTATAAAGAAGAAAAGAATATGAATAATACTCTGCTGGACTGATATTCTCAAACATTGATTGTACTTTCAGTCCAGGACAGAGACTTTAACTTTGTTTGTTGTTATGATCGTGTCAGTATTAGAAGAAGGAATTTGATAGGTAATGCATTGCTTGGTAATAGAAGGAAATCTAGTCCTTGCCAGCATCTAGAATGGGCTCTGCAAATGGTTGATACATAATAAATTTTTGTTAATGAATGAATACCTATGGCTTTGGATGTTCCTATACAATATCCCTATATCCAAAATTGGCACTCAGTTTTATATCCACAGATCTTAAAAGTTTTTGCAAAAATAAACCCAAAATAAACCTCAGACCTAAGTATAATACGCAAAACTATAAAGCTCCTAGAAGTTACTAGGAAGAAATCCGCATGAGCTTGAGTTTGGTAATTACTTTTTATTTTATTTATTTTATTTTTATTTTTTAAAAATTTTTTAATGTTATGTATTTTAGAGAGACAGAGAGAGCATGAGTGGCAAGGGGCAGAAAGAGATGGAGACACAGAATCCGAAGCAGGCTCCAGGCTCCCAGCTGTCGGCACAGAGCCCGACACGGGGCTCGAAATCACAGACCGTGAGATCATGACCTGTGCTGAAGTCGCACGCTTAACCAACTGAGCCAACCAGGTGCCCCAGGAAATCACTTTTTAGATACCTTTTGGTCTGCCAAAGATACCATTAAGAGAATGAAAAAGCCACAGACTGGGAGAAAATACTTGCAACACACATATCTAATAAAATATTGTTATCCAAAATATACAAAGAACTCTTAAAGTGCTACAATAAGAAAAAATTTAAAAATGGATGGGAGATCTGAACAGAGACCTCACCAAAGAAGATATAAGATGGCAAATAAGCATACAAAGATGCTCAATATCATGCGTCATTAGGGAAGTACATATTAACAACAAAATACCACTGCACACATACTACAAATGGTTAAAATAAAAAAAAAATTAAAAAGCTGACACCCAATTGTCAGAGGATGCAGAGTAATATTAACTCTCATTCACTGCTGGTAGTAATGCAAAATGGTACAGCCATTTTGGAAGAATATTTGGCAGTTACTTGCAAAAGTAAGCATAGTCTTATATGATTCATCAACTGTACTTCTTATTTACCAAAATGAGTTAAAAATGTATGGCAACAGAGGAGTGCCTGGGTGGCTCAGTCGGTTAAGCATCTGACTTGATTTTGGCCCAGGTCATGATCTCACGGTTCATGGGTTCCAGCCCCAGGTCAGGTGTCAGGCTCTGTGCTGACAGTGTGAAACTTGGTTGGGATTCTCATTTTCTCCCTCTCTCTTTGCCCCTCCCTGCTCTCTCTCTCTCTGTCTCAAAAATAAAATAAGTAAGCTTAAAAAAATGTATACCTAGAGAAATACCTGTAGCTTTATTCTTACTTGCCCCAACTGAAAGCAACAAAGTTATCTTTCAAAAGGTAGATGGATAAACAAACGGTTGTGCATCCATGCCACATCATATTATTAATTGATTTAAATAGTGTACTAACACAAAAAAGACATACAACTTAGTGAAAGAAGCCAATCTGAAAGTCTATCCACTGTATGATTTGAACTATATGACATTCTGGAAAAGATAAAGTTATAAAGAGACTAAAAAGATTAGAGTTTGATCAGTGGTTGTGTTTTGTTGGTGGGAATGAAAAAAAAAATAGGATGAATAGATGGAACACAGGGGATGTCTAACTTAATGGTCAATTCTTGGTCTGAATCTTCTTTGACTAATCAACAGCATTTTTCACATTACTCCTCCTTGGAAAGGTTTCTATATTTGCTTCCAGCACAGAACAGTAATTGATCTTCTTTCTACGTCTCTGGTCGCTGCCTCTCAGTTAGTTTCCCTAGTTTATTCCCTAGTTTATTCCCTAGTTTATGAACTTGTGAAGTGGAAATTCACTAAGGGACAGTCCTTGAACTTCTTTATATCTACACTCAATCTACTGGAGAACTCATTCATTTCCACGGCACGCAATATCATCTGTCTACTGATTACTCCCAAATTTATATTTTCAGGGTAATTCCTTGTAGACTTTCCAGAGGCTATAGACATTACTATTTAATAATTTATCTTGGAAGTATAATAACCATTCTAATTTTAACATGATCAAAATTCATCTGCTGTACTCCAGCACCTCTCAAACCCGTTCCACCTACATTCTTCCTCAACTTAATGATAAGCTATCCTTGAATATAGTCAGGAAAAAAACTAAAGGAATCTTTAACTCTTCTCTTTCTCTCAGAGCTCAGACATGCATAATCAACAAATCATCTTGACCCTACCTTCAAAATAAATCCAGCTTCTGACTACTCATTCCTTTTATTGCTAACATTCTAAGCTAAGCCACCATAATTTCTAACCTGATTTACTGCAACAGTATCTTCTTTACTCTGCTCTGACTTTTTTTTTCTGTATTTAACACAGCAGATATTAAAATCCTGTTAAAATAAAAGTTCTCATGCAAGTTCTGTGCTAAAAATTTTTGCAATGGTTTCCTATTTATCTAGAACAAACACCAAAATCATTGCATGTCTCCCAAGATCCTAAAACTTGTGATCCTTCTTTTATCCCCTAGTCTATTACTACCATATCTGTAGTCACTGTCCTCCAGCCACATTGACCTCTTTGAAGAAAATTTTCAGTCGTGTTCCTTCTTAAGTCATCGTATTGAGAGGAATTTCCTTTTTATACTTACGTGATCTTAATCCCAGACTTCACTGGGTCTGAAAGCAGCTGTCCAGAATGATCTCCCTCTGGAAAACTTGGATATTCTCCATCACACACACAGTCCCTGAGAAACAAAGGGATACTATTTCAGATTCCTTTTCTTTCTAAAATGCTACATGTAAGCTTTACTATACCTTGGACAGCACCCACTGCACGTTGTCTTCCAAAATTTTAGGAGAAGAAAGGAGCAGAAATCTCTGTCTTTGAGATTTCTAATTATTTCTGTTGATACTCATCTTCCATCTGGCTCTCCCTTTCCTCTCCTTCTCCACCTTGGCCAAAAGAGCTTTTGTTAACTTTATAAATAAAATTACCGTTTATCTAGTGCTCTAAATATCAGAGTAAAAATTCTCTAGATTAAATTTTTTCTACTAGAGTAAAAAAAATTTTGCTATGAGTCCAATGGCATCCCATTTTCACAGGGAGGTTTATAAAAATCATTATATTTAATGTTTACCTCTTGCAAACAGAAAATACCTTGGTTTTATACCATAAAGCCAGTTGAGACTGAAAACAAAAACTAAACACCCAACACTTTAATTAACATTGTTTTTTCCTTGGCGGGGAGAAGGGGTCAGGAATAGCAAACAACTCCTAAATAGAAATATACAAATATTGCCCCATTGTATTAGACCAAGAGTGGACTTATGCAAAACCTTTATGAGAAAGAGAAACATGGAGTGATGAGTTTGAGTCCATCTACATGTAATAGTGAGTTTTTCTTTCATCGTAAATATTTTTTTCTTGGTCTTCTCTATGATACTTTCCAGTATGCTATCTAATGAATGTGTAATAGCAGTGCTGAATATTTGACTCAGGACAGTTTCCACCTTCAAAATCTGGATGCCTCCACTCCCACTCTTTTCAGAATATTAATTCAACCAAGCATCTGTTTCTTTATTACTTTAAAAATTGAATCTCAAATTGGGTCTGAATTTTCAGACCTAGGTCACACACCTGTACTGCGCTATAAAAAAAGGCAAAAAGGAAAGGAAGTTTGAAGCTGAAATTCTCCTAAAAATGTGTAGGTTAAATGCAAAGAAGCCACAGTTCATTGCAAATATCCACCAATTTGTATATAGTTTCTATAGTTAAAAGGTGATGACCTTCATAAGTTAGTAAGGGGACAATAAGGCAAAATAATGACTATCAAAAATTAAATTTTAGTTGCAAGATTATTGTAAATATCTTATAGAGTCATAGGATATTTTTGATTGATTAAAATTATCATGCAAATACATTTAAAAGAAGTTTGAAATGTAATCATCTTATGTTGTCTTTCTCATACAAATTTTGTTTTTACAGCAGCTTCCTTTTAATACTCAAACCCTATATTCAGTTCAGAAAAAATCCACAAACATTGTCCAATCTAACTATTCCTTTTTGATGAATTCTAATTGAATTCTAGGAAGAATTGTAATTGAACTAATGTAACAGTTCACGTTGTTACCTATACTATTGGCCAACACATTAATACATATAATTAAACATTTGAGATTAATTACAGGAAAATTATTTTTAATCTAGGATGAAAAAGGGAATAATTATTCAAAATTCTAAAGACAATTTTCCTAAAAATTATTAACTTCAATGTACATTAATAATATTTCATGAACTATATTTGAAATCAATTTGTACATATGTGCTATAGTCTCCTAAGTTAATTTTCTTTTTCTTAAGTTTGTTTGTTTGTTTGTTTGTTTGTTTATTTATTTATTTATTTATTTATTTATTTTTGAGAGACAGAAAGAGACAGAGCACAAGTGGGGGAGGGGCAGAGAGAGAGGGAGACACAGAATCCGAAGCAGGCTCCAGGCTCTGAGCTGTCAGCACAGAGCCCGACACGGGGCTCGAACTCACAACTGTGAAATCATTACCTGAGCTGAAGTTGGACGGCTAACCAACTGAGCCACCCAGGGGTCCCAAATTTTAGAGAGAGAAGAAGAGAGAGAGAGAGAGTGGAGGAAGAGGCAGAAAGAGAGGAAGAGTGAATCCTAAGCAGGGTCCCGGCTGTTAGTGCCGAGTCCTAGGAGGGGCTCCTGAGAACATGAGCAGAAATCAAGAGTCAACTGCTTAGCCAACTGAGCCACCCAGGCACCCCTCCTAAATTAATTTTCTATCCTGTCCTGTCTCAACTGATGATATTCCTTAGGGCCAAGACAAAAAGTATTTTAATGTAAATCTTGTTTACATAGATAATATTAAAGGCCCTAAAGACTTCTTAGTTAAATAAAAGAATACATATAGTCAATTTTTTTCAAGATTTAATTATTTTTTGCTTAATGACATAGAAAGAAAAGCAATATATTAGCTAAAATAAAGAGAGGACATTGAGAGAGGACATTGAGAATGAAAGGTAGAAGCTTTGGTCACAGATAATATGGTATGTGTATATTTCTGGTAAAAAATTATTTTAGGAATTATTGCTAAATTCCTTTGATAAGGTCTTAATTTGTTTTGACAGGCCCATTAAACATCTCATTCGCTTCTAGAAAATAATGCAGTATTTGCTGTTAATCTTGAGTAATAGTAGATTTTTGAAAGTCACCATTGTCTTAAATGAATATAAGAAAAATGTATAACTTCTCAAAGGGCAATTATATTTTTGCAAATAAATATGTATATAATATAAAATAATGTAAACTCAATATATTCATCATGATGCATGTCCCACACATGGATATTAGTAGGTTTTAAAACATTTTAATGATTTCACTATTAACATATACTTATATAAAAAAGTTCTTATTAAATATTCTCAGTAATAAATTCTGCCTAATATATAAATAGGTGGTTTACCTATAATAATATATACAATTCATTATTGTATTAGAATTCAGAAAACATATTTATTTATGTATAGGTATATGACTTGTTTTGTTTAATACAGGTCATTTTTATTCTATGGATTCATAGAGAATTCTTCAAACATTATCATGGTATTATAACTACTGATCTTTGTAGCTCTCCATTATTCAGTCAAAGTTGGAAAATGCGAGTCTTCTCATCTTTTCCTAAAACTGCAGGGAGTACAAAATCAGTAGAAGGTAGACAGTGCTTTAGTCTTCTCAGGCTCCGTTAAAAAACACCATAGCCTGGGATGCTTAAACAACAGGATTTTTTTTCTCACAGTTCTGGAAACTGGGAAGTCCAAGATCAAGGTGTCAGCATGTTGGGTTTCTCCTGAGAGCTCTCTTCCTTGCCTGTAGAAATGGCTGCCTTCTCACTGTGTTCTCATATTTTGGAAAGAAAGCTTTGGTTTCTTCCTCTTTTTAGAAGGGCACCAGTTCTATTGTATCAGGACATCATCTTCATGACATCATTAGCCTAGACTACCTCTTTAAAGACCTATGTCCAAAGCAGTCACATGGAGGGAAGGGGTTGTTAGGGCTTCGATACATGAATTGGTGGGGGGGGGGGGGGCGGGATCCAATTCAGTCCATAGTAGATAGACTGTGCTAAAAAATAATATTTTGCCTCAATACTAATTCATCTTTAAAGTCACAGTCTTTGATTATTTTTGACCATCAGTCTGGCCCAGCAATATTCACCACTTTCTTTCTGCCTTACTAGAGGTGAAAATGCTCACTTGCAGAGTATCATTAAAAGAAAGGACTCCTGAGATAAACTGCTTGTTATACATAATTCCTTATTATACTCCAGCATGAAAGCAATCACGGAAGGGTACACTCAGGTTATTAAGTCAATCAAACAAATACACAAGGATGTATAGGGACAAAAATTAAGGATTGTCACACTGAAATCTTTCTGAGACATGTTTGGCCATATAAGAATAATTATATAGATGAACTTCTACATGGAAGCATTTTCATTTTCTCAACTGTATTCTCTCCTTAAGAAATTCTTAAATCCATTACATAGTCAGTATAATGCCTGGACTGGCCTGGACATTTGTCACAATGTTGCTTGCTCATTGTCTGAAACCCATTGTTATGAGTGAAGGACTCTGCACTGAATGAGACCAGTTGGGCTGCAGAGAAGCTACAGAGATGCACATTTCCAGCACAGGCATATGTTCTAGGTTGGATAATCAGGTGCACATGCCTAGCAATTTGAGTCTCCAACTAGGAAGACAAATCATCACAAAGGTTAAAGGACTCATTTTCACGTTAGCAACAGGCACAACAGCAGCTTCTCGTTTGCAGTCCCAGTAGCAACAGCGGTGCTTGCAATATCCAATATCCTGTGGCACAAAGGGGTAGGAGGTGTGTGAGATGGGGGTGTCAGTGTTCTCACCAGATGGGCTCGGGGATTTTTTGCTTGGATTTAGCCACCTTGCATTCTTTGCTTTTAATTGTTTTCTGAGCCTGGTTCTGTGGTCATATTAGAAAACCCTTGTCTAATAAAAATCCTTCCAATAAACACACACATCTGCTTAAATGATCCACAGTTGTTTCTATCGCCTATTTATGGGAAACCTATTTGCAATTAAATGGAACATGTGTACTACCATTCCAGACTTCTCTGCCTGGCTTCTGATTGATGTGTATAACTGACCATAAAATATCTCCTATTAGAAGAATGTCACAAAGCATTCCAAATCAATAAACTCAAAACTGATCTCACCATCTTTTTCCTTAAACCCTATTCTTTTCCCACTGTTCCCAATTTCAGTGAACTGTACCACCATCCAACTGTGTAAGTCATTCTTGAATTACTTTCTTACACTTCCATATTCAATCATCAGCAAGTACATGCAACACTGTAAACAACTCTGTTCTGATCAACTATTTTTGACTGCACTACCACAACCTTTACCCAAGATATCATTATGTCTCATCTGAACTACTGAAAACACCTCCTAACCGCATCTAATCTGAATTCTCTATAACATAGTCAGAGATATATTGTCGAAACTCATATAACTGTGTCGTTCTCCAAATTATGATTCTTTGCCCTTAAAATGCTCTTAGGATCAATTCGCAGTTCACCAGTTTGGACTATAAGCCACATGACCTGGCCCCAACCAAATTCTCCTGCTGCAGGGTGTACAAAACCCTTCTTTATCTTCTTTGAGCAAAACACTACTTTTATTTCATTTTCTTCTGTCATGCCCCCACATGCTTTAGGTCCTTTATGCTTGCTTTTGTTTACCCAGAATAAGATGCCTTTTCATCTATACTTGCTTGATTTCTACTCAACGGTCATATCACAAATTAGGTGTCATTCTCTGGTGAGCCTTTGACAACTTTGACTAAGCAAAATCCCTACCGTAGGCCTAAAGAACATTTGTAGCTATATAGGCATGTTGCAGATAGCAATCACTAATTATTGTATAAGAAAATGAATTAGGTTTTCAACTCCATGTAAATCTATAATTGAGTTAACTTCCATTAGGTTATGACATTCTAACAGTAGACCAGTGTACCCATGGTAAAGTGTAATATCATCAAATAATCTTGTCAGCTTCTTTCCTTATTTTTTATGAAGATAGTTTGTTGTGAAATGAGAATTAAATGCCTTACAAATATCTATAAATATTGAGAAGAAAAGGAATAGCAAGACACAATACAATATTCCTGTATTGGCAATTCTAAGTGACCAAAGTAATCTAAAACAAAACAAAACAAAGCTCTTATTTTCTCAAAGAACATAACACAGCTTATTCCTAAATTTGACTATGGAGCTGACTGTACCACAAATGAGAGCAAATGGACAAGTGCACAAATGCCCAGACTGTTGAAAGTGTGGTCATTGGGAAAACACACAGGGTTAGCAGTGGTAGCAGGTGTACAGGTCCCTGATATTCTAGTACATATCCAGAAATCTAGCAAGGCACAACATCACACTCCAGGAAAGGGATGCTGATCCTTGGGCCACAGGATCTCTTACGCTGAATGAGTGATAAAGTACCCCCTCTTAAAATTTTTTTGAATGCTTATTTATTTTTGAAGGAGAGAAAGACAGAGCATGAGCAAGGGAGGAGCACAGAGAAAGGGAGACCCAGAACCTGAAGGAGGGTGCAGGCTCTGAGCTGTGAGCACAGAGCCCATCTTGGGGCTCAAACTCACAAACCATGAGATCATGACCTGAGCCAAAGTAGGATGCTTAACCAACTGAGCCACCCAGGTGCCCCTAAAGTACCCCCTCTTAATTAGCAACATAACAGCAGAATTTTGGCCCCAGTCCTATCCTGCCAGTCCAATGTTTGTGCACAGAAAAGCACAAACCTTTCATTGGCAGGATCAAGTCTTGTTCTTGACCAAAAGCAATTGCATAACCACTTTACTGTGACAGCTTTCTATGGGGCTCTGCCTGAGCCAGTTTCTTTTCTGGTAGGTCAGCTTCTAGGAGATAAGTTTTGGTCAAGTAAACATTAACCTCTTACTGAACTAATTAAAATGATGAAGTTTGAAGTAACTCTAATTACTAATTCCTTAAATATTTTCAATATTATTTATAGTGTTAATAGACCTGATACAGTAATATGTTCACTGAGTCTCCTTATATTTCCTTCTCCATCATCCTCATAGATTCCTGTATTTCCTTTCCTGTTAATATATATCCTTTGTAAAAGATCTGAGGTAAGATACAGTTTAAATTCCTCACCAATCTGTTTTACAAAGGGACTTTTCCTTTATTCATTTTCTTTAGAATCAGGCATTTTGAATATATAAATTATGTGTCTTCACATCTGCCCTGGGGATAGGAAGATTGCATTACCATTTGTTTAAAGAAATATGCATATTCCCCTTCAGGTTTCTGAAAATATATAATGCTGTAAACTTTTAAAAGCAAATTCATACTCTAGTTTTAGGTATTTATATATCATATACATTTATTCAGTAACGTATTATTTACATTTTTCTCCCAAGTATTATATAATACTTAAAGGCATAAATCTCAAATTTTGGTGCATAATATTACATACCATTAAATTACAAGTAGAAAATACCATAAAAAATTAAAATTCTCAATTGTACATGATCAAATTTGGAAGAAATCTTAAAGATTTCTGTCTATGGTTTTAAATTTTGACTTCAAATTTTCAATTACTATTATTACTCTTCAAATTTTTTATTAGAAAATGCTGTCATTTTAAATTGAGAAGGAAGCAAAATTAAAATAATTTTTCTAAAGATTCTGAGTGAATTATCTTTAAAAAAAGATTTTAAGTGAGAAAACATGAAAATGTGAAATCCAAATGATTTATCAAAATCATTTAATGATCAAGAATAATGTAATTTATAATACAAAAAGGAAAGCTACAAAAGTTATATAAACTGAAAATTCTGTTTTATATATATATATATATAATCAAGTGTAACTACATAAAACACTGTATTAAATATGTTATTATATACGTTTATATCATTTTGAGAATTACATTTCATAATTATATAAAATTAACGGCATGCTTCATGATAGGTTGAACAATATACAAATATGTAAAAATGAAAAAGTTAGAGACCATATGTGTGATGATTAAAATCTGAATAAACATTACCTTGATAACTGTTCAATTAAACATTAAAAATGAATACAGAAGTTGCTTCTAATAAAGATATTATTCATATTAATTTTATGGATATCAGGATTTTTGCATGTAAAATTAATATTGCTTTATCTTCTCAGTATCTCAATATGATGCTGACATATTGGACAAGCACTAGTGGGAAAAAAAGGGAGTTTTGGAAGTGCAGCTATAAGACATAGAGTCAAAATCTGCAGAGGTATTTTGTGATACAATTTATAGAAGAGTGATAATAATGCCTGGAACTTTGTGTATTTTATTATTGACCTTGATAAATGATGCATTTCAAAAACAATTCCTGCATAGTTCAAAGGAAGGAGTGGCAAATACTCCTTGAGTTGGAGAGAAATAGGGTAGTGGAAGCTCTCGAATACCCAAGAAGGAGGAAAAAGCCCAAACCCTAGAATAAGAAAATCATTAAAGTAAATAAAACAGGCAGTGAGAGATAGGGTTAAACAAGACCACCTGACTCTGGCCCTAATTCCTGGGCACCTAACTCCTACTCAAGGAGGAAAACCTGCTCTATATAAGGAGAAAGCCGAGAACAGAGGCTTTGTTTCCTTCCTTCCATCCTTCACTTCTTCCTTCATTTCTTTGTGCCCTCCCTCTCTCATCCCCCATTCCTCTTTTTATTTTTCTTTCTTTATTTCCATTCTTTTTCTTTCTTATATATATATATATATATATATTTTTTTTTTTTTTTTCCATTTTAGACTCAGAAAAGAGGATGGCTTTCAAAACACATTATCACTAGCATTTCAGTACATCAGAACAAAATTGATGATCAGGTATGGTTCCCAAGACAGAAGGTGCCCCAGCGTTCCAACATGACATTTGAAGTGACAGATTACATAGCTATTAAAGCCAATTAGTGAATGCATCAGATGGTTCAGTGTGATGGGGAAAAGAACACATAGACTACAGGGCTGAATGACCAGGTAAAGAATTGATTAAGAGTCACAGGAAGTCTTCAGGGAGAAATAGCCTGTCATTCCTTGCTCATGAATCCTGACTGCGGAAGAACCAGTACCAAATATTGGAAACCAATCCAGAGCATATGAAGCCTTCTGGGGAACTTGGCCTCAAACCTGCAAGTTACTGCCACCTAACCGGTGCTATAATTGAGTCTTCAAAAGGCCATTCTAGCAAACCATCTGCTTAAAAATGCTAGAGAACATGGTAAGACCATTGAATTCCATGAACCTCAATTTATTTGCTGTGAAATTAGTTACTTGATGAGAAGCAATGCTATGTGGAATACCATGATGGTGGGTAAGGAATTCTGTAAGTCCTTAGATGATATTTTTGGAAGAAATATTGGTGCAAGGAAGGCAAATCTATATCCAGACTGTCTACTTGAATAAGGTCAAAATACTTCCCTTCTAATGTGGAAGCAGTCCAATGTAATCAACATGCTACCAGGTAGCTGGCTGATCAACCTAGGAAATGGTGCCATATGTGAAACTCAGTGCTGATGTCTCTTGCTTGTATATTGGACATTCAGTCACAGCCATTGTCAGGTTGACTTTGGTGAGTGGAAGTCCATGTTGCTGAGCTGCCAACATGGCCACTTCTTATGTGAGCCAACCGGGCAATTGCATGGGGTGCTGGGAAAAGAGGTTGCCTCGTAACCACAAAACAGGTCATCATTCTGTTACTTTGTTAAAATCCTCCCTTGTTGAGGAGGCCATTGATGAACATTCACACAGCACACAAATAACTTCACATTTTTTGCCCATTCAGAGGCATCTATACAAAAACTCTTCTCCAAGGTTCCTTGTCACCAATTTTCAAATTATGTTTTTCCATGTCCCTAACCATCCAGCCAAACCATTGGCTAAAACCCATGAATTGGCATATAATTGCACATCTGATCCTCTCTCCTTCCAAAAATAAAAAGGATATTATTTGGCAATAAAATGAATGGCAGAATCATGAAAACATAATGCTGTGTGAAGTGGGGCCCACCACAAAAGATGCATACTATGTGATTCCATTTTCATGAAATACCTAGAATTGGCAAATTCATAGAGATGCAAAGTAGATTGGTGTTCACCTGACGTTTGATGGAAGTGGGGAGTAAGTGTGCCTACTAATGGGCATTAAGTTTTCTTTTTGGAATAAGGAAACATTGTTTAAATTAGTGATGTTTGTACAACTCTAAGTGTACTTAAAACGCTGAATTATAGGTCACGTAGGTGGCTTAGTCATTAAACATCTGACTTTGGCTCAGGTCATGATTTCATGGTTTTTGAGTTTGAGTCTCACATCGGGTGAGCACCAGAACCCTGCTTCGGGTGAGATTGCTGCTCTCTCTCTCTCTTTGCCCCTTGTTCACTTGCACCCTCTCTCTCTCTCTCAAAACCAAACAAATAAATAAACAAAACACTGAATCGTACACTTTTAAAGGATTAATGGTATGGATTTAATTAATGAGTTAAATAAATTCAATAAAACAATTGTAGTTTTTTAAATTTTTAATATTTTTTTAGAGAGAGAGAGGGAAAATTTCGGAAGGATAGAGAGACAGGGGACACAGAATCCGAAGCAGGCTCCAGGCTCTGAGATGTCAGCAAAGAGCCAGACATGGGGCTTGAACCCGTGAACCACAAGATCATGAACTGAGCAGAAGCCTGATGGGACCCTCAACCAACTGAGCCACCCAGGCACGCCTGTATGTATTTTTTTTTTTAATGGAAAAGCATGGAAAAGGAAAATAACATCTCCCATGATTTTTCTTTACAGGTGTGTAGTGTGGGGCAGAGAGACGAGAAAGTGGTGTTGTGAAGGATAAGAAAAATATTGGTGAAACTTAGCTTCTATCCCATTGCCTCCTTGGCTTTTCTATGGTGAGTCAATTATCTTGAATTTTCAATCTCAACTTTGTTAAGGTCATGAGCATTGCAAAGTGAAGTTTCTTCCACCACTCCCTAGCTGTGGGACACTGGGCATGTTTCTTGGATCTTTTAGTTTCTGTTTCATCATATGTAAAATGAAACAATACCATGTCCTCAGGGCTGTTATGGGGAGTAAAGAAGATTGTATTCTTAATGGTTCAGAAAAAAAATACTTCAATGTTCTAGGTGAGTCAGCTATGACTTATAATGATTTCTTTGTAAATTGAATAATACATTTTTTGTAGCATGAAAAATCACTCCTAATTTTTATCCATTTTGGAAACTCATATTTTTATTGAGTTTAATAAGTATATCTGCATAGAATCTTTTTTTTTAAAGTTTATTTATTTTGAGAGAGAGACAGAGAGAGAGTGAGAAGGGGAGGCACAGAGAGAGGGAGAGACAGAACTCCCAGCAGGCTCTGTGCTGTCAGTACAGAACCTAACATGGGGCTTGAACCCACAAACTGCATGAGATCATGACCTGAGATGAGATCAAGAGTCCCATGCTTAATAGACTGAGCCACCCAGGTGCCCGTGCAAAGAATCTTGTTACCAGACTTTCTGGTCTGGTTATCCTGTTCTGAGTTTGTTTGTTTGTTTATCTTTGACAGCGAGAGAGCCAGCCTGAGTGGTGGAAGGGCAGAGAGACGGGGGACAGAGGATCTGAATCTGGCTCTGTGCTGACAGCAGTGAGCCCACAAGGGGATCCAACTCATGAATTGTGAGATCATAACCTGAACCCAAGTCTGACGCTAAGCCACCTGAGCCACTCAGGCGCCTCTCTGAGTTCTTCTTGAACTGTTGCTTTGCCCACTAAATTGTTAAGGGTTTAGTTTTTATTATAATTTGACAATTTAAACAGCCATCTGTTTTGGTAACACTACAATTCTGGAATATTAATCTTACAAATACAATAAATACAGAATAAAAACGGAGACTTAAAATTTACTTTTTCTGAAAGGTAATTCAATGTGAATTGTCAGTTTAGAATAATAGGAAATACCTTTTTATTCTGTGTACCTAAAACCTAGTATAGTGTCTTGCATGTGACACAGCACAGAATTAACTTGTTGAATCAATGCATTTGACTTCTCGAATTAATGCATTTGACTCTTTTTACATTTTGTGTTTTTTTTCCCTCTTTCTCATACCTCAAAGATTTAAAAATGTTTAACCTAATATTTTATCATGCTTATTTTATGTAACACTATATCAAGGGTGTCTTCTCATGTTTTGAAATATTCTTTGTAATAATTAGTTTCTTATGGCAGCATAACATTTCATTGGATTATTATTTTTTTTTATTTTTTTTAAGGTTTATTTACTTTTGAGAGAGAGGGAGACACAGAGTGTAAGTGGGGGAGGGTCAGAGAGAGAGGGAGGTGCAGAATCTGAAGTAGACTCCAGGCTCTGAGTTGACAGCACTGAGCCTGATGTGGGGCTTGAACCCACAAAACACGAGATCATGACCTGAGCTGAAGTTGGACGCTCAACTGACTGAGCCACCCAGGCACCCCTCTGTATCTGTCTTTAAACCAATACAAAGCTGTCTTGATTTCTATAGCTTCATATTAATCTGTTGTTAAATTTATCCCCAAATATTTTATGATTTTGATGCCACTTTAAACAGCTCACTGCTACATACATTAAGACTTTTATAAATTCTTCTCAGACTAGGCCACCCAATGACATGCATTGTTTTTACCTTTAATTTCTCTGTTGCTAATGGTACCCATTTTACTGTTGATGTTCCTTTCTCATTCACTAAAATCTGAGATCTTTGAGAATATGGAACAGTGCCTACTCACTGTTGTATGAGTAGGAGAGCAAGAAGATGGTATTGGTTGTGAATAAATGAATGAATGCATGACTTAGAAATATTATTCTTTGGGAAGTACAAGGGGACTTACAGTTCATGTAAGTCTAAAAGCTATTAAGAACAATTGCAATTATGAGAAATACCAAAATTTGTTTGGCAGACAAATATGGAACACCCATTAATATGACTTCAGGATGTTGAATGATTCTAACATAAATTATTTCTCTATTTCATATAAATGTGAAATGATACTTGACATTTATTTGATCTATACATCTATGAAATTTTTTTTGGAACAAAAAGGTTTCTATAGATATTTCAGAGTTTAAACAATTTTCTATTATTTCAAACTATAGGGTTCTACATCTGAAAAGTTTTCTATAAAGCTATTTAGAATCACAGTATTTTTAAAAGATATACTTGTGGAGTACCTGGGTGGCTCAGTTGGTTATGCATCTGAATCTTGATCTTGGCTCAGGTCATGACCTCAAGGTTCATGAGATGGAGGCCTGCATCAAGTTCTGCACTGACAGCATGGAGCCTGCTTAGGATTCTCTCTCTCCTTCTTTCTGCCCCTCCTCTGCTCACACACGCACTTGTTCTCTCTCAGAATAAATAAACTTTAAAAAAAATGCTTATACACAATGGAATACTGCTTGGCAATGAGAAAGAATAAAATATGGCCTTTTGTAGCAACGTGGATGGAACTGGAGAGTGTTATACTAAGTGAAGTAAGTCATACAGAGAAAGACAGATACCATATGTTTTCACTCTTATGTGGATCCTGAGAAACTTAACAGAAGACCATGGGGGAGGGGAAGGAAAAAAGAAAAAGAGAGGGAGGGAGTCAAACCATAAGAGACTCTTAAAACCTGAGAATAAACTGAGGGTTGATGGGAGTTGAGAGGGAGGGGAGGATAGGTGGTGGGCATTGAGGAGGGCACCTGTTGGGATAAGCACTGGGTGTTGTATGGAAACCAATCTGACAATAAATTTCATATTTAAAAATGCTTAAAAGATATACTCGTGATTTATTATTACTTTTACTCTATCTTTTTAAAAAATCTTAATTATTAATTGTATTTTTAAAATCTGGTGCCAATTTCACTCTTCAAAACTGAGTTGAAGATTCAGATTAATTTCATATAATGTTATCTGAGATGCATATAATGTTATCTGCAGTTATTGACCTTGATATTTTTTATTACAATCATAACAATTGTTCTGTTGTAGACTTTAATATATTTTCCACTTATTTTTTCAAACTATAGGAAGCTCAACTCCAAAACACATTTGAAATATTTTTTTTCCTTCCAACCATGCCTCTTGATATTTTTTTCTTTTTCTTTCTTCCTTTTTTTTTCTTGCTATATATTTCATAAAATATATTCTGATGCTTGCGCATGTAACAAAATGTGACTTACTGATTGCCAACCCCAGTGTTTTCTGTCAGTCTTGATTTTTCTCAATTTACCAGTGGCCTTGCACACAGTCAATCACAATGTTCTTATCATTTGACTTCATGGGGTAGCAGTGATTTCTCATCTTGCATTTTATCTTTCCAATCATCCTTTTGGCCTGTGTAGCCAAGACACTTCCTAAGATTCCTAATGTGCCACTTAGAGTATATAATTAATGATGAGGTTTGGTTGAAGCACCATGGGGGCACCTCACTCTCTGCTGTGTTCCTGAACTCCCAGTCTATACAGGGCTTTAATAGTAATAGATGCACAGGGAGCATTATATAGAGAAAGAATGTGTCGTTTAATCATAATGTGTTTCTTCATAAATATTCCATGTTCAGAATTCTGGATTTTTGTTGCTGAAGCAGACAGTGGTTTTGATTGCAGATAGAAACTTTTTACATTTTAAAAAAGGAAAGACCAGACTTTCCTTCAATAGGCAAAGCTTTTAGAATAAATATATGTCAGATATTAATAAATTTGATATAATTAGTACATTGATCTTATGTATGACAAAGTAATGCTTTATTATGCACTTAGAATGGGTGTAAAACAAGTTTCCACAGAGGGACTCAAAGCATGCTTGACCAGAAAAAAAGACAATTGTAAGATGGCGTATATTTCCTTTTTAAATAAAATATACCATATACATATATAAGTGCACACACCTATTTGCAGGATGGCCTTTCAACTAAAATACGCTGAGTAAGCCAACATCAGCAGTTCAGTTCATTCATCCAGTTTCTTGAGGTTTGCTGAGACAATTCATATCTATTAAGTGATTCAAATGTTACAATAGACATAATTTTGAAACCAACCAATGAAATAATTAAAGGCCTTGAGATATTAGGATTTATCAGAGTTACAAAGTCAATAAAGAATGAAATAGGATGATATTGAAATTTCCTCTTTTCTGTTTGCTAACTTTCCCTATCAATTCAATCAGTAATCCTAAGGCATTGAGTTTATTGACCTCTACGGTAGAGCTCATTTTTAAAAATTATAGTTGAAGAATTTAATATGTGAGAATTATTTTGGAACCACAGCATTTATGAAGTGGAATGAGCAGATTATAGGCATGAGAAGAACCAGGTTTGAAAAACAGTTTCTCCATTTACCAGTTGTATGACCTAGTCCTAAACAGTGAACTGTATGTGCTCCAGAATTAAGAGATGAGCAGTAGATAAAATAATAATTCATATATATAACAGGTCTTTGTAAGGATTATGTGTATTTAATTGTAAGAGTTCTTTGGAGTATTATGACAGAACAGGAAGTGTAAGGAATTATCCCACTCCACAACAACCGGACCTCAATTGGACATCATTTTCAAGTCATAATGAAGGTAACAGAGGTCTCTAAGGACTACCCTACAAACAAACAAATGAACAAGTAAACAAACATGAACTATGCCCTCGGGGGTCTGAGTCAGACCTTTGTGATCAAGGGGTAGTTTCCTGTGGCTGGAAGCAAAAGCAGGTGCAAGCTGGGAATGGTGCATAAATCCCTGGGCCTGAGAAACTAGGAAAAGGAGACTTAAGTGGTGGGGAGTCAGAGCAGCAGAGGGCCAAAGTAAAGGTGAACATTTTGGAACTGCAGGAATCCAAAGGCACTGTTCTTCCTTGAGACATGGAGCACTGCTAGAAGATTTTAAAGCTTGGAACACTAATGTGGAGAATCTGAGCTTGAAATTCCCATCTGAGTCCTATAACAGCTCTTAGTTTTGAGCGCATTCTGGCTATTAGAAATAGCTGAAGCAAAGCCGTTCTGGAGGGAAGAACCATGCAGACCCAGAATAAGCTTTATATATAAACACAATTCTTGTCTGTGTGCACTAGTGGACATCCACAAAAATATTTAGAGTAACACTATTTGCAACAGCAAAACCTTTAAAAGCTTTTTGCCAGAACTGAAAAATAAGCAGTGGGAAACTATATGGTGAAAATGGACCCCATTTACATTCAGCAAGATGGCTGGATTTCACTAAGGTAATATTGCACGTAGCAAATGATTTCTTTCCACAAAGGAAGAGTAGGTAATTCAGACCAATGCTTCCACAGAAAACAGCTAGAAAAGCGGAGTAAAAAGTAATAATCATCTACTGAGGACATCTGAGAGCAAAACAAAGCAGTGTAAATTACAGGGACAACAGCTACAAAAACGGGGGGAAAATACAACTAGAGCTGTGAGTCTAGCATTTGGGGTCTCTTTTTCTGTAACAGCATCTGCCAATTCTGGAAATTTGGGAGGCTGAGAAAATGAGAAATTACCTGGGGATTTTATAGCTTTTAAATTTAGGGGAAATAAAACATGGGGTCTAGAGCTTTCCAAAAAAGGAGAGGGAAAGAGAGAGATTAAGTGAGAGAGAAACACGGACACAAAGAGACACAGAGAGACATAGAGAGAATCTGGTTAAACTCCTAAACTAGAGACACATGGTCACTCACGACATATGAACATATGCCAACTTAGAAATTTATAGCTACTTGAAAGTACCCTTCAAGTATAAATTAAATGAATGTTTGATCAGCAGACACTCTGAAGTGTCTCTTACAGGCAGAAAAAAAAAATGACAACAGATTCAAGTTTGAAAATGAAGATAGAAATGAAAAAGAATGTAAAATATAAATATGTAGATGAACCTGAGTACATGGGTATATATAACAAAAAATATGATATCTTATTTTGAATATGTGTGTACATGTATAATAAAGCAATAAGAAGATATAAACTGTGAGGGGAATGAGTAGTTAATACATTCTAAGGCATTTGCATTGGCCAGGGAGAAGTAAAATGTCAACTTTTGGTAAATCAAGTATGTATATTGTAATTTCTAGGATAACCACTGAGGAGTGGAAGAATGACAGCTGTCATAAATTTTTCTAAAAAGTGGGAAATGAATAAATAATCAAAATAAGGCAATCTCAAATATAAACTGCTTATAAGAAACATAAGTGATATATACAGCTTCAAAAAGGTGGAAAATAGAGGTGCCTGGGTGGCTCAGTCGGTTAAGCGTCCGACTTCGGCTCAGGTCATGATCTCGCGGTCCGTGAGTTCGAGCCCCACGTCGGGCTCTGTGCTGACAGCTCAGAGCCTGAAGCCCATTTCAGATTCTGTGTCTCCCTCTCTCTGACCCTCCCCCGTTCATGCTCTGTCTCTCTCTGTCCCAAAAATAAATAAACGTTGAAAAAAAAAATTAAAAAATAAAAAGTAATACACTTGTCACTCTTCTTGAAGTTTGGAATTATTACAAAATTAACATTAAGAAAGACCAAGCTTGGGTGGCTCAGTCAGTTAAATATCTGACTTCAGCTCAGGTCATGATCTCATAGGTTTGCGAGTTTGAGCTCTGAGTCAAGCTCTGTGCTGACAGCTCAGAGCCTGGAGCCTGTGTCTCCAGGATTCTCTCTTGGATTCTGTGTCTCCCTCACTCTCTGCCCTTCTCCTGTTTGCATTCTGTCTCTCTCTCTCTCTCTCTCTCTCAAAACTAAATAAACATTAAAAAATTTAAAAAAAAAAGAAAGACCAAATATCAGATAATAAGTAGATATGGTAAGTAAATAAACTAATAATTTTTAAGAACTTATTTTTTAAAGAAAGAAGAGAAAAAAAGAATAATTACAGAAGTTAAATTACATGATAATTAAATAAAAATGGGAATGATCACTTTAAAACAGTAACACTCCATCGTCTTTGAATATTCACTATCTGTCATGTCATGCATTTTCAAAATGCACTTTATGTATTTTTCATTCATTTAATCCATACAAAGTCTTGTGGTGGTAGGTTGTTTCCCAGCGTTACAGAGGAGGAAACTGAGGCATTGGAACTCTTATTTGCCTAACCAAAGTAACTCAGGTGATAGTCGGAAAACTGGTTCAAGTAGAGGCAGTACAATTCAGAGACAGTGAGATCAACCATTGTAGTTGGTGAGGTAAACACTTTCATATAGTGATGTGACATCAAGAACCCAGTGTGTAACAAGGGGTGAAGTCACAAAGGCTAGTCCCCTAGTATAGGAAGAGATTGTGTTTCAAATTACATGTGGAGAGATTGGCCTCAAGTAGCCTAAAGATTACTTCTCCCATGGTGTCTGGGATTTACTGTGGCGGTTGAACAGGGTGATAAAGATAGTTATTGAAATAATTTGTGTAAAATCTATCTATAAATTTAGATGAAATCATATTACATATCTACTTGAAAAGTCATATTATTGTTGGTGAAGACTAGAAATTTTAGCCTACTTAAAGAGCATGGACCTTTCTAGGCAGCTGGCTGCTCTTTGTGTTTACTATAATAATTTCTTGAGCTGAAACATGCACCTAACATAATATTATTGTCTGACTGGAAGTATGGTAAAGAAAATATGGCATTTCATTGTCTTCAAAGTGACAGTAGAAATAGTTTGATACAGGAAGAAAAATACAGATATATAGATTATCTAATTCAATTAGTTATACATATTTTGATTAGTTGCTGAGAAGCAGCTCTATTAATTCTTTTAAAAGAATACCACGAGATCATAATGGTATGTGTTCATATTGTATGCTTGTGAGAAAATCAGATAATTTGTTTATATTAAAATATATGTATATAAATGTAAATGTGTATAATAGAGAATATGTGCCATCATTAACAACGCTCAGAACAAATTAAAATTATTTCCACCAAGTGCTGATTTCCAGACCTACCAATATTGTGACATACATTTGATTATTATTATGGCTCCTTATTCTGTTTTCCTGCACATTTCCAAGCCAGGTTCAGATAAACACTTGGGATTATTTTTGTTGTTGTTGTTTTTTGTTTTGTGAGCCACTTATGTAAGAACACAATCATGACATCTCTCTGTTTGAATTCTTTTAACCATTCATTCACTTTACCTATAGAGTTTTAGAGAGAGTCCTTAAACACGCTCACAATGATATTTTTGATCTACACTCTCCTTCACAGCATAGTACCTTATTACATTCGGTCAGTACCAATACTGATTGTATTTGCCTCCTGTGTTTTAGATACTTTCTAATGTAGAATATATCTACTGCACATATAATACTGCAGCAACTGCTAATAGCATCCCTCCCTGTGTTGTGTGATATGTGAGGCCTTGAAAATTTTACAAAAAATGTGGGTCCTAGAATTTTTATACAGTTTTCAATGGTGCGTAAAGAATGGATACATGGAACACCTTGAGAAAATATAGTAGTGTGGACCAAGAACCAACAGAGAGAAGTCTAGTGCAGATTAAAAGGAGGTAAGGGGTGTGTTGAGAGAAGCTTTAGTGTGAAGCCATGGCAGGTGAATGAGGAGTGCATAGACCACTGTGTTAATGGTGGGTAGCCAAGAGGACGCACCCTGTATCCACGCGGTTTGAGAGGTCAGAAGATTGAAAGAGGAAAATCTCAAAGAAGAAACTAGTCTTTGAGGGCGGAGGGAATTCTCCACAGGTTGCAGATCATTCAGATATGAACTTCATAATTGCTACCTATTTCGAGTTTTCAAATTACAAGTCTGAATTCAATCTATTCTCAATTGCATAGTGCTTGTTTTTGAACAGAACTGCTTAGTTTGTGAGTTCCTAAATCTTTGTTTCCTTCTTTTCCCATCTGATTTTCAGGGATGGCTCCCTTGTATCACTGTGATAGGACATAAAGTTTAGTTTATGCTATATTTTAAAGTGGACAGCTTCCTGTCACTAGAGGAATAAATTAAAGTTCTTACACTGGTGTTTGGGACCCAAACGGGCCTCAACTACCACTGCCCTCCAAAAAGGAAAGACAAATTCAGGGTCAAATACCACATGAATACACTTATAAGTGAAACACATGCACATATTTTGATATAAAATACAGTATTTGTAGCTCAATTTCAACAAATATATTCTAAGCAACATTTTTCAGTTTACAATATAACTTCATGTTATTAATGGCTATTAAAATGTGGACTGTGGTCACTGTGCGTGGCCCAGTTGCAGCAGCAATACCTGGGCAAGTTGTGAAAACATATCTTGACTGTTTTTATGCCCTTTTTTTGACATGTGACAGAGACGGAGAATTCTTAGAATTCACAGATTCCAGCCCACACACCCCTTTTGACCTTGCGTCCTTGGAGGAGAGCTATTGCCTTCTAGACTTTGGCATTTATGCTTCTAGCTATGCTTCCTGCCACCGTTTAGAGGAACAAACTCCCCCAGATGCGGAATGTGATGACACTATGTGAGAGTGTCAGCTGATGAGGTTTTCTGGAAATTTACCTGTCCAAAACAAGAGAACTTCATTGTTTCTCAGCATATTCTCCAAGCCATTTAAATAGAGAACTGTAAGAATCCTTGCTTACCAAACCAAACCAAACCAAACCAAACAAAAACAAAAATAAAAACAAACAAAAAACAAAAATAGAAGAGAAACACAATACATAAAAACAACCTCTGTTTCCTCTGCTGTCTGTAATATGGTGAATGTTGGAACAGATGAACAGGTACAGACACTTGATTCAGATTACAGGTTCAAACATGCATTCTCAAATTGTGGACTGGTCTGTCTAAATTTAGTGGCTTTGCTGTCCTCCATTCTGCTTTGATAATCTGCATGATTGACTGGCTAAGGATCATTCAAAAAAACTGAACTAGTAATTTTGGTCACTCGTAGTTTGAAAGCTTCAGAAATAATGAGAGTGTGAAGCAATGTTTAAAAAAATATGTATATATAACACAAATTGTGAGCTATATGATAAGCTAGTTCCCATGCTGTTTCTAAGTGGTTAGTTTTTTATTCCTCTGGGAAAAATAAGTGAAAATAACCCAATGTTATTTTCCTTACTCTTAAATCTTAGGGTTGTTTTGATACTTAAGAAATTGGAGAATAAATAAATGGATTATTGCAAATGTCATAGCAGTACTTCTGTGCCTGGCAGGGGCTTAAGCTTTCCAGTAATACATTTGATAGTAGCACACAACTAGGGAGATCACAGGAAATTTGAAGTACGAGTGTAGATTAATATAAGTCTATCTTTATTGGAATAAAATATAACCATCAGATTATATTTTATACAACAGGGAGATGGGAAATGATGACGGCTGTGAACTGTATAACACAGAGCAGAACAAAATACACAAAAGTAAGGAACCTATGGAAATACGGTAAACACTTCTAAACATGAATCCTACCCTCCCAGGTGCTTTTCTTTCTTTCTTTTTAAGTTCTGAAATAGGGCTACTTTACCATATCTAGTTCTAATTGACCTTTCCTCCAAATTCCTTACCAATTTTGTAAATGTTTCTCTTCTATAAGAATTTTGGTGGAATTGTAAATTTTTTTTAAGTTTATTTATTTTGAGACAGACGAGACGGTGTGAGTGGAGGGGTAGAGAGAGAGAGAGAGAGAGAGAAAGAGAGAGAGAGAGAGAATCTCAAGCAGGTTCTGCACTGCCCGTGCAGAGTCAATTTGGGGCCCAAATCCATGAAACTGCGAGATCATTACCTGAGGCGAAACCAAGAATCCTATGCTCAACCAATTGTGTTACCCAGGTGCCCCAAGAATTTTGGTGGAATTGTAAAATAAAGGTTTGCAATTGGAAACTCAGGTGCCTAAAAAAAAAAAATCGAATTTTATTTGGCTCAACAGTTTTTAACTTATTTATATTTAAAAAATGAATTAAAGAAATAGATTTAGCTGCTAGTACAACTTCTTTAGTAAATAAAATATTCTTAGGAAAAAATCTAACTTTATTTTTTTAATAAATGAATTCACTTTACACTTTATACATCTGATTCTGTCTGTCTAATGCACAGCGACACGACGACTTATTTCTAAAGTTGTATAATTTTCAGTTATTTCTCGGTCATATCAAGTTATGGCTTCAATCATATCCAGTAGTATTTTTATTTTATACTGTAAGCCCTTCTGAATTTCATGCTCACCATCTACTGGCTTGTGGAAGTACAGCCATATTGGGGGGAGGAGACTATAGAAGACTCGTTATTGGTTTTACTTGATGTAATATTAATAGCATTTGAGATATTCTCAGTTTCATCTGATCCCTGGGCATTTTCCTGTCTTCACTGAAATATTCTAGGATGTAGCCTTGCTTCCTTCAAACTCAGCTCGATAGTTCACACTGCATCTTTCATTCTGTGGACACCTGTCCTAGTTGCAAATATTGCTACAGGTCCCTCAGTTCTTATCTGTTAACATTATATGTTAGACAGTATGCAGTAGAATGTTCTCTTGCATTTTTCTTTGACCAAGAGTTGTTGGTGGATACTTACTCTGCCCCTTGCTAAATTAATTCACAAGGAAGCTGACTGAGGTGGCTCTAATGCTTGAGTGTCTATGTAAGCAAAGAAAAATCCAAGCTTGTAAATACCTCAAGTTTACAAAATCATGATGCTATGGACAACCAATCATAAACAGCCAACTAGACTTTAAGCTATAGCCAATTAATAATGTCTTTTCTTTACTTCCACACCTTCTCTTTATAAGTCTTTCCCTGAGTTCTTATGGGCCAGAGCATTCCTAATCACTCCTAGTTTGGCACTGACTGATTCTAACTGATTTTTGCTCCAATAAACTCTTAAAAATGTGCCTCATTTTATATTTTGACACCCTAAAGCCCCCTTATAAGACTTATTCTAAGTATGTCTGTAATTCTTTATCTCATTTTGTTTGTCACAGTGGCTACTCCTTCCTATCAAGACGTGGAAACTATTTCCATAACCCCCAGATCTTGGCTGGCTTCATGACTTGCTGTGGTGAGTAGGATGTGCTAGAAGTGAAGATGTATTGGTTCTTGCCTAGGTTTGGGAAAGTTTTCCGTGCTTACCTTTTTGTTTTGTTTTGTTTTCAGATCCTGAGAAAGACCACATGAATGATTCCAGGTGAGTCTGCTGGAGGATAAGGCATCACATGGCCCATCCATCCTAGCCAAGTGGCAGCCTAGACCAGACTGACTGCTGCCAATTTCAAAGCCTGAGAGGGAGTCCAGTCATATCAGTGGAGCCCTGTTCTCATATCACAGCTGCCTTCAGCTGCAAAAGTAAACGTGGTCAAGACCAGAAGAAACACCCAGCCAGCCTGTAGTCTTGTGAGCAATGACAAATGCTCACGGCCTTGAGTCACTGAGTTTGGGGGTGGTTTGATATGTAAGAATAAAGCCTCCCTTATAGCTCTCACCTCTGTTGCCCTAATGCCACTGTTCACAAAGAACACCTGTAAACTTGCTGACTATCAGACATGAGAACCTGTGAGCTCAAATCTATTTCCACAGGAATGGCCAAACCTATCTGTGGGCTTTACTGCTGTCTCCATCTTTTCCAAATTCCTATTTATGAGCTGCGGTGGTTCAGAAAAATCAAATGATATGTATCAAGGTCTGGGAATAACACCTTCATTACAGACACTGACAATATACATTTTTTTAACGTTGATTTATTTTTGAGACAGAGTGTGAGTGGGGGAGAGGCAGAGAGAGAAGGAGACACAGAATCTGAAGCAGGCTCCAGGCTCTGAGTTGTAAGCACAGAGCCCAACTCAGGGCTCAAACCCACAATCTGTGAGATCATGACCTGAGCTGAAGTTGGACCCTTAACCGACTGAGTCACCCAGGCACCCCAGACAGACAGTGACAATATAAAACTAGTTAGCCTAGAGGGCCAATCAACTAGAAACAGAACCAATTGTCTTGATTCCTAATTTGTTAAACTGGAACTTATTATTAACATACTCAATAAAAGGATGTTCTTACTCTTATTGGCTCTTGGCCTCTTCCTCCCTCCCATTTTTGTTGGCATATTTTATTTGTAAACGTCCTCCCTCATCAGCTGTTATTCTGAGTTTAGAACCATTTTTAGTCTCACCTTTAACCTTATTCTGAACAAAGCTTACTTAAGTTCCCTTATTTTCTCATACTTGTACAACACACAAAAAAATTGGCTAGCATTATTTAATATCCACCAAACTATCTTAAAATGACTTTTTAAAAAAATCTTTATTTATTTTTGAGAGAGAGAGACACACACAGAGTGTGAGCGGGGCAGGAGCAGAGAGAGACAGGGAGACCCAGAATCTGAAGCAGGCTCCAGGCTCTGAGCTGTCAGCACAGAGCCTGACATGGGGCTTGAACCCATGAACTGTGAGATCATGACCTGAGCCGAAATTGGACACTTAACCAACTGAGCCACCCAGGCATCCCTCAACCATACTTTCTTAAGGTCAGCCTTGTCAGCCTTTCTGTTGCACGCACTGGATCCTTTTTCCATGGGAAACAAGACTGGAGGTCAAGTAACCACCATCCTTTTAAGCAATCAACCAAGGGAAAAAAACTGGCTTTTCAATTTAGATGTAAAATGTTTCCTTTATCTCCTTGTGTTGACTAAGTATGGCATTCTTTTCAGGATACTGCTTTCTGGTCTTTGCAAATATTAACTGATTTTGTTTTTTCTTAACAACTTTATAAACTCCAGGGTTAGGAGATATGGTACATATTCTCCTTTGGGAGTAAACACACTTTTTGAGTCTCATATAGCCAGAGCAGAGACTTGTCTACCTTTCTCTGACATTACAGTGATTGCTCCCCTGGATCATCCTCTAAAGACACTGGTATCTGACTCTATCTTTCCCTCTAATAAAAGATCAGCTATCAATCCTGGAAGGTGACTTCATAATGACATAAATGGCCTACTCAAAACCCCAGGCTCAGTTTCCAGTTCTTCCCAAATTCAGTGACTTATCTCACCACTTTTCTCAGTGTAATTGTCAGGGTTCTCCAGAGAAACAGAGATAATAGGGAATATATTAGAAAACCAATTCCAGAAACCCCAGAGCTAATCTTGAAAACTTTTTCTTAAAATTCCCATCTTCTAAAAAACATTCTCAATACCTAAATATTACTAGTCAGGATTCCCCAGAGAAACAAATCAATACCTTATAATCCCACGATTATGGAAGCTAAGAAATCACATGATATGTCACCTGCAAACTGGAGACCCAAGAAAACCAGTGGCATATTTTGATGTCCTGAGGGCCAGGAATTCTTACCACAGAAGATCAGTGCTCAAGCTTATCCAGTTAGGTAGAAGAAACTGTCTCTTCCTATACTTTTTTGTTCTATTCAGGCCATCAGTGGGTTGGATTATGCCCACCCACCATCAGAAGGGCCATCTACTTAATCCAGTTAATCAATTCAATGCTAATCTCTTCAGGAAACACCTTCCTAGACAAACCTAGAAATGTTTAATGAGATATCTGGGCATTCCTTGGCCCAGTCAATTTGAAACATAAAATTAACCATCATAATTTCACCATTTGTCAATTTGGCACTCATAAGCACCTCCTTAAATTATACTTAATCTCAAAGTAGACAAACTAACAAGATCGTAACATGATAGCTCTCCTGTGTACAACAGAAAACACACTCACTCTTTCTCCAGAAAAGGAGGTAAAGTCCTTATGATGTCAGCAGGCCAGGTCCAAGGACCTAGAGACAATCCCACAGGACTAGCCAAGAGAGTCCTTGGCTTCATGAAGGATGAAAATCACATAAGCCAGCATGAGGTGAAAGAAGAGTTTTTTTGAAGATACATACAGAAAGATATATAAAGAGATACAAATAGAGTGTCTGGGAGACTCCAAAAGGAAAAAAAGCATGAATATTATCTTTGCTTGGGGTCTGGGATTTTTATTGGCAATTGTGGTCGGTGCACCTGTCCTCTTAGGCATCCAGGAACTGATCTAAACAAGGACAGGGGCCAGATGTCCATCTTAAGTCATCATTCCCTGAAGTCAAGGGGTCTTGGTGTCAAAGTGGTTGGAGTCAGTGGTCTTGGAGCATATTTATGAGGACCCCACCCTGTCACTCCTTACATGTTATCTATTGTGCTGTAAGACTTCAAAGATATTATCTCTTTGTCCCTTACAAGGAGTACTATGCTATATGTAGACATATGTAGAATGGGGACGGTGTGCTGCTTCTAGCAAGAGTAGAAGGCTGAAAAGGAACAAAGAAAAAAAAATAACTTTTTGTATGTGGTCCCTCCATTTTTCCTGTCTCACTTGAGTGTTTTTTTCTTTGTTAACCCATGAGTTAAATACTGTTAGATAAAATTAACAGTACTTAAAAACTTTGATATAAAACCAACCTATCTTATGTTACATAGAAAAGGAGCAAGAAACAAAAGAAAACAAAGACATTTACATGCAAAAACCATCTATCTACCTATCTATCTATCTATCTATCTATCATCTATCTACCTATATCATCTATTTATCAGCCTTACTGTTGCACAATTGACCCTTGAATTACATGGGTTTATATGTCCACTTATAGGTTTTTTTTTTTTGATGAATACAGTACTGTAAATGTATTTTCTTTCCCTTAATGATTTTCTTAACATTTTATTTTCTCCAGCTTACCTTATGTGAAAATACAATATGTAATACACATAACATACAAAATATATGTTAATCAGTTTATGTTATTGTCAAGTCTTCTGGTCATCAGTAGATTATTAGTAGTTAAGTTTTGGGAAAGTCAAAAATTCTATACTATTTTTGATTGTGGGGGAAGTCAGCACCCTTAACCCCTGCATTGTTCAAGGGTCAACTATATTATGTTTATTCTACTATTATCCCTCCTCCTTAGTATCCATTTCCATACATGTCCTCCAGATTTTTGTTGGTGTAATTATAATACTCAAAATAGTTCTTTTGGGGTGCAACACACCTCCTATGGGCCATATGTTGCATCTCACTTTTAGGGGGCTGCATCTCACTTTTAGGGGGCTGGGGTTTTGGAGTTGATGGGGTGTTGGGGTGTTGGTGGGGTTTGGAGACAACTGCCAAGAAAGAAACTTGAAGATATCATTGGTGCAAAAAGGTGATTTTATTAAAGCAGAGGGACAGAACCCGTGGGCAGAAAGAGCTGCACTGGGATTGTGAAGGGTGACTGGTTACATAACATTGAGGGAGACACAGTCAAGAGGAAGTTTCTTAAAGGGATTTCTATATGCTAAAGGAGACTAACAGATTACTGGAGGCTTGGCTATTGTTAAACTAAGGTTGTTTTACCCTCTAGCAAAGCATTACCATTAGTACAGTAGGGAGTTTCTGGAGATTAGGCTATTGATAAGATTGTGCTTTCTTGTAATTTACTAAGATTTGTAAACTGATGGAGACTCAAGTCCTGCAAGACTGTGACCTCTATCATTTAACCAATGGTTTTATTTCCCTTTCCTTTGTCCTTGGGCAGCCAATGCCTGAGGAATATTACACATATCTCACCTGGGGTGGGAAGCCGGTGTTATTAGCTTGTGTTTTGCGCTCAGCTTGCCTTATGCTCCCTCATCACTGGAACTAGAATCTAGGTCAGCTGTAGGTCAGAAGCAAAGAGTCAGGTGTGGGTGGTGCTAAGGAGAGTCAGCATTATGTCACAAAGCAACTGCCTCAGTGGAAGCCCTTATGGTTCCCTGCAAAAAAGCAGAATATATGGTTAATCTTATTATATGGAGGTGAAAAGGCTTATGCTACTATGGATGGAAAGGTCTGATACCCCTGGAGTTTTAGAAGCTACTTCCATTGGGTGCGGAGAGACCTCTCCTACTGGCAAAAAGAAAAAGAAAAAGAAAAAGAAAAAAAACAGCTTATTATACTTTAGGATCTCCATGTTTCTAGATGCATCAGAATCTCTCCAAACATTCCCATTTCAAAATGTAGGTCCCATTCTTTCCCAATCAACATCCTCATTTTAACAGCAAATACCTTGTGAGGCTGGAAGTTCAACAAGCTTTGTAGTTCAGTCAGTCACAGGAGAAGGAGACTCTGGGTTGATTTTCAGCAATCTCATCTTTGCATCTTCAAAAGATAAGGGTCTATTTCAGGGATGTATATAAGCCTTCAGGTAATTTACACAGAGCCTGAGCTGGGACTTTAAATCCCTGAGTTCTTGCTTTTCATTCTTTACTTTGTCCAGCAATACTGGATGCAAGCAGCCAATGTTATTATATTTTTTAGTTTTCTGGAAATGTTCCAAAGTATCATATATACTGTCACCTACCTCCTCTCTTCTTACAAATGGTTGATTAGAAGTAATAATGCACATACTTGCATATCTCTATTGCCCGCTCACTTCACAGACACTATGGACCGTCAGTGCTCTCTTTGCTAGTGTAAATAAAGTCATTTGTGTCTGGGGTGCCTGGGTGGCAGAGTCGGTTAAGCTTCTGACTCTTGGTTTCGGCTCAGGTCAGGATCTCATGGTGTGTGAGTTCAAACCCTGCACTGAGCTACGTGCTGACAGTGTGGACCCTGACTGGGGTTGTCTCTCTCTGTCTCTCTGTCTCTCTGTCTCTCTCTCTCTGCCCCTCCCCTGCTCTCTGTCTCTCAAAATAGATAAACTTCAAAAATAAGTAAGTAAAGTCATTTCTCTTTAAATCTAATCAAATTGGAGAGCTAATTCCAGAAAACCCAGAACTAATTTGGAAAACTCATCTTTAAAATTCTGTTCCTCTAGACCTACACTTAATACCAAAATCTATATTAGGTGTTCTCCAGAGAACAGAACCAATAATATATATTTATATATACATACTTGTATATGAATATATTGATTTATTATAATGTGTTGTCTCATGGAGTTATGAAGGCTAAGCCCCATGGTCTGCCATCTGCAAGCCAGAGATCCAGGAATACCAGTGGTATAGTTTAAAGTCCTGAGAGCCAAAGAGAAGATGGCATGGATTCCAGTCAGAGTCTGAAGACCTGAGGGCCAGGAGTGCTTTTGTCAGGAGACCAATTTTCCAGTTCGTGTAGTCCAACAGAGAGGATTCAATCTTCCTTTTTATTGTTGTTCTCTTCAGGCCCTCAGTGGTTTAGATGATGCCCATGCACCTCGGGAAGGCCATTTGCTTTACTCAGTTCCCCAATTCAATTGTTAATCTCTTCCAGAAACGCCCTCATATACACACCCCAAATTAATGTTTGACCAGATATCTGGGCATCCCTTGGCCCAGTCAAGTTGACACATAAAATTAACCATCACATTCAGTCATTCACATCCATGACGACACTATCTGAAGTCTCCTGTTTACTGACATACTTTTGAAAAGTGGTTTGTACTTACTGTCTCTACTTCCTCACCTATAATTCATTATTTCATCCTTTTTTTCCCTTGCTTTTGCCACAAGCAACCTATGTTCCCTTTCCTTCCTCTCTTCAAAACTGAATGTTCACTGCCAAAATTGCCAATTATATTTTGTTTAAAAGTCTGTTTATAGATGATGTGACTGTCCTTTTCTGGACCATTAGACACTGTTAACCACTACCTATTTCCTCAAATTACTTTCCTTTCTTGCATATTTGTGGCACCTAATTTTACAAGATTTTCATGGTCATTGTTTCCCATCCTCTTTTACTGTTTTTTTCTACTATTCTTTTTCCTTAAATGTTGATGTTTTCCACACTCCTTTATCCCGAGCATATTCTAAGTGAATGTCTAATAGATTTTTTTATAGCCTAGCACCACTTTCTAAACAGTCTGCTTTAAATAGAATCTCCCCAAGGTTTTGTAGTGCTGTAACCTCATTTAGTGAAAATAATAAAATATAGCTGTAGAGCTTTTTAAAATCTATAAGAGTCTATTACAACAATCCCCTAAATAACATGTCCTATTTAGTGTAAGTGTTTACAATGTACATGCTAATAGTGATATCCAAATATTTTATAATCTTATGTCCTAGTCACTTTCACTTTCCATTATAGAAATTTAACAATCAATATACATTAAAACTTTCAATTAACATAAAAATAGATGTGAATTCTTGCATCCTACTTTATATGCCATTACAGACCTAGACCTTATTAACAGATACTTCTTTGTAAATAATAGGTTGTATATTTATTTACTGTATACTGTCAAAGTAAAATATATAATATCCTAAATGGATTAATAGTAGTTTTATAGACTGTACTAAACAAATCTGATAGTATGACAGCACATGAGAAGAAATGGTATTTGCTGATGAGAAAATATTCCTTTAACAGATATACATGTTACCATGTACTCACAAATTTAGTGTAACTTTATGTACTTCTGGGTTGTTTGTGTGTGTTTTTAATTCAATGTATAAAAACGTTATGAGTTGATAGAAACATGTTATTATTGAAGATAGAATCAATATCTGTCTTTTTTTAAAGTTTTTATTTAAATTCCAGTTACTTAACATGCAATGTAATATCAGTTTCAGGTGTACAATTTAGTGACTCAACACTTCCATACATCACCCTTTGTTTAACACAAGTGCCCTCCTTAATTCCCATCACCCATTTAACCCGTGCCCCTACCACATTCTCTCTAGTAACCCCCAGTTTGTTCTCTACTGTCAAGAATATGTTTCTTGGTTTGCTTCTCTCTCTTTTTTTCTCTTTGCTCCTTTGTTTTGTTTCTTAAATTCCACATATGAGTGAAATCATATGGTATTTGTGTATCTCTGACTGACTTATTTATGTCTTTTCTTCCATAAGATTTTTAATTGTAAACCTTGGAAACTCAAATAGAAAGTATAAAATAAGATTATAAATTTTATATTCATTTAAAATGAATACTGATGCTCTGAAAATGGATGCTATATTAAGAACAATGGCAGAAATGTGTTTTTAACCGACATAAAATTGTATTAAATCTTTGTCATTTTAGGAAAAAATTTCAAAGTATCTTCAATCTGGATTTATTTTTGACATAACAATTTTACTTTAAGCTGATGTAAGTGTATTATAAGTTTGAACCTATGCTCTTGTGGAAGATGGGAGACTACTGAATATTGTCTATATCATTATTTTTGCAGTTTGTGTACTATTCTTTCCAAAATTTGTGCAGTTTCTTGTTACTAAAGTGGACTCTGAAATTATCTAAAGCCAACACCTAAGAAACGATGCCTGGGATAGAATTAAGATAGTATATATATTTGAATAAACATAGGAATGAATGAGAGAGATTTGGGGGGGACATCATTATCATTGTTAATGAAGACAGAATTCCTGTCTATATTAAAGTTTGAAAATCTTACCTAAAATATCTAAAGAGTAAGATGATAAATAGACACATTGTTTTATTAAATAATAGCTTTAAGATTCACAGATTTCCTTGTAAATCTTTTGAAATATTCTGATTATGTTTCTGTAGGCATTATGTTAAAGCAATATTTGTTAGATAAAATGAATTAATCACTGGAGAAATAATTTAAGTCATTGAGATCTGAATAACATTCTAGGGAGATGGTATTAAATTGGATGAAATATACTAAAAGAACTTCTTGTTATTTTGTGAGACAATTTCAAAGGAAACTATTTTAGGATTCGCCTGCTAAAGATTGGAAGCTATTTTCAGTGGCTTGATTTGAAATGTTGATTGCTAGCCAACTAATAGATTAAGTCCTTTAGGAACACAGATGAGTCAGTAGTGCAGTAATAAGCATAATAATACTTAGCACTTTTAATCTTCAAAACATTTTATAAACATTATCTAATTAATCCTTATATCAATCCCGTGAGACAGATGAATATCATTCTCATTTTACTGATGGGTAGAGCAAATAATACTATGTGCAAATGCCAAGTCACAGAGTAAAAAATGTTAGAATGATCTCTTAGACTTCTCAACTATTTGCAAATGTGAATTTCTAAACATGTTTAAGTTGAGTTTTAGAGATTAAGTATATGAATCCTAGAAAGCGGTACACTGCAACTAGCATTATGTAAATACTTGAAAGTGCAAATCTAATTGTTTATCTTTTAATTGTAAAAGTCATTTACTCTTTCAAATTACAGCCAAGATTCTGAATTAATAGTCTTTTTTAGTAGTTTGTGCTTTACTATATTTCTTGTTCAACTATCATTATGGTTGATAGTATTTACACTTTTTTCAAACTCATCCTTTTTCTTTGATTATTTTAAAGTTGGAAAGGTAATACAATCTCGCTGTAACAAGTGACACTACCAGTGAAATTTTCTATCCCAAACCCACCATCCCCATGGACCTATGGCAGCAGTACTGGTAGCCTGGTTGGTATGGGTCTTTCTAGTCCTTTCTCCTGTCTCCTACAAACCTGCATACCTGGAGAGATTTCATTTATTTTCTTGTACATGTTTATATAGAAATAATAACATGTTTAATACTTTGCTTTGTCACTTGGGTTTTTTCACTCACTAACTGTAAGCCACATCTTGCCATTCCTTTGATGAAAATCCTCCAAGGTTTTACATTTAAAGTCCCTCCAAATCCTACAAGGTCCACAGGTGCCTCTCTCTGTCTTCTCTCATCTCAGTTCTCACATCTGTCTCAGCTGCAGGGTCTGCTCCCATCACATTGTCCTCCTTGGAAATCATTTGGCTTGTTGACACTTCTGGGCCTTCAATTTGTATATTTACAGCTCTCTGTATGAAGGACTCACCCTCGGGTGTGTATCTGACTTTTTTTTTTGCAACCTAAATTATGGTGGTGATGCATTTGGCCTATAGAAAAACAAAGAAGCATACTTCTTTCTTGGCAAAAGCAGGGATAATTTGAACTTTTACTGAAGGAGAGATGTTTAAACACAGTAAATGTTCACATTATGAGTGAAGAAACATTTCATTTGCTAATCTCAGTTTTGATAAAGTTGGTGGAATCCTTTAAGGTTAATTTCTTCTCTTCTCAGTGGGTTGTTATGAGTGGCCAGAGCCCAGCATCTCAGGGCTTCAGCCCCAACCTCATTTCCTTACTGCTTGAAGAGGCTCTTTCGGACTACTACCTTGTCTAAAAATAAAAGCAAAACAAATCTCTCTTCTCTCCCCTACCCCTTGTACCCTCACTGTGACCTATTCCTCATCTTAGCATTTATCAAAACGTTATAGACAACATTTGTTGATTTGTTTATTATTTTTAACCAGAATTCTTTTATTTTTTTTAATTTTATTTATTTATTTATTTATTTTATAAAAATTTTTTTTTCAACGTTTATTTATTTTTGGGACAGAGAGAGACAGAGCATGAACGGGCGAGGGGCAGAGAGAGAGGGAGACACAGAATCGGAAACAGGCTCCAGGCTCCGAGCCATCAGCCCAGAGCCGGACGCGGGGCTCAAACTCACGGACCGCAAGATCGTGACCTGGCTGAAGTCGGACGCTTAACCGACTGCGCCACCCAGGCGCCCCACATTTTACTCTTTTAAGAGTAGCTACAACACAGTGAGAAAAACAGTTATATTCAGTCTTTTTTTTTTTAATTTGAGTATACTTGACGTACAATGTTACATTAGGTTCATGTGTACAACATAGTGATTCAACTTTCCTAAATGTTTGCTATTCAGAATCTTTTCTTTTAATGTTTTTATTTATTTTTGAAGGAGAGAGAGAGACAGAGTGTGAGTGGGGGGAGGAGTAGAGAGAGAAGGAGACACCGAATCTAAAGCAGCCTCCAGGCTCTGAGCTTTTGGCACAAAGCCCGACATAGGGCTTGAACTCATAAGCTGTGAGATCATGACCTGAGCTGAAGTCGGAGGCTTAACCGGCTGAGTCACCCACGTGTCCTTCTATTCAGAATCTTTCAAAGCATCTTTTGAATTTATTTATTTTGAGAGAGAGCATGAGCAGGGGAGAAGCAAAGAGACAGAGAGAGAAGGAGAATCCTAAACAGGCTCTACACTCAGCATGGAGCCAGACCTCAGGCTCAATCCCACGACTGTGAGATCATGACCTGACCTGAAATCAAGCATCTGATGCTTAACCAATCAGGCCACTCAGGCGCTCCGCTATTTGGAATCTTTTAAAATAGATGTTTAGTTTCCATCTTAAGTTTCTTTCTCTGCACTGGTCTCTAAGTTTCGTATCCCTTATCGTCAAAACACATTTTTACTAAGAAACTATTCATTTCCTCAGCACTTCACACATTTGATCCCATCAATTGGTAAGCAGTATATTCTTAGACTCATTTGTCTCTTTATTTATATCGTATATCTTATTTCTCATTCCCATTCTTATCTTTTGATTCCTCTGTTTTTAATATAATAAGAATATTTTCTATTTTGTGGTTCTTTTAAAAAATAATCAGTTTTTGCATTATTTAACTTTAATTTTTGTTTGTTTTTCAATTAGTAATGTTAACTTTTATTCTTAACATTTAGTTTTTTTGTTTTTATATTGACATTATACATGAGAATAATTCAAATATAGTCTTATTTGAAGAAAGTGACCTATGTAGAACAGTATCTTAACATTATTTTTATAATAAGTTTAAAAATGTTGAGTTATCAATCTGAAATAACGTCATAACCACCTGAAGAATGACTACAGATGATTACATTAACAGTAAAAATTAAATTTACTTCCAGACATTGGAGAAATTTCAGTGAAAGATTTGTGTTCATTTTGAAAGTTAGGATATTACTAATGTAATAAGTATGTATTAAGATGCCTAATTATCTTAGTGTTTCAAAGAAAAATAATAGGTAGACATTTTCTAGAATTTTAAATCACCAATTTATCACTGTTTCTGGTAATTGTTCCCTAAACTGTCTTTACTATAATAATTTTCTAATAATATTGATTCAAATGTGACATTATAACAATGGAGGTGAACACAGAATTTATACTATTCATGGTCTACTTATTTTAAAAGATTAAATATATTTTTAAATTAGATTCCTATATTGCACTTCTGTGAAGGATTTTGTTCGCCCACAGACTCTTCTGTATGTGATGTTTATATCAACTGAGCTCTGGGACTTTATATGAATTTCCTCAGTGATTTTAACACAAATTCATTCTTTTATCCTACATATCTTTTATATAGTACATCTGCAGTGATAAGTGTTGCCATTATTGTACTTTCTCTAGCCAATGTGTTTGACTCTTCCCTTTATTTCAGACGTGGACTAGAATGACTATATCTTTGACTCATCTAGCATCCCAAACCTCAAACTCGAAGTACTCTCTTATTAAAATCTATTGACTTCAGGGCACCTGGATGGCTCAGTCGGTTAAGCTTCCGACTTCAGCTCAGGTCACGACCTCGCGGTCCATGAGTGGGAGCCCCGCGTCGGGCTCTGGGCTGATGGCTCAGAGCATGGAGCTTGCTTCCGATTCTGTGTCTCTCTCTCTCTCTGCCCCTGCCCCATTCATGCTCTGTCTCTCTCTGTCTCAAAAATAAATAAAACGTTTAAAAAAAAAAATCTATTCACTTCTACCTCTCTCATCACTCAGTCTTACACACTTTTGCATAATTAGTGTTTTCTTGACTTTTCCCCATTCTCCATATCTATTATAAGTCTACACAATCATTTCTATGCTAATATTCAACTCTATTGTCATTTTTTTCTCTTTCAAATCTGTGATGCTGAATTTTGTGAGGAAAGTGAATAAAATTATGCTTCACTGTACATTGAACTTTAGCCTCAACTTGATGGTTATTGATAAACTTTCATTTCATGCTTTCTATGTCATCTTCTGACCCATCTTTTAGTGGCTTCTTCTCCCTTTTTTCATAATACTCAAACCTTCAATTTCATAATTCCTATGCAAAGTTTCCTATGCTCATTGTATAAGACTAAGACCTTGGACAGCAATTTTTCCAAAATTTTATTCCTATGTCTTAAAAATATTATTGTTCTATTATCTGTTTTATTTTTGGACCTACATTTTGATCAAGAAAAAAATGATTCTTTTTTTTTCTTAAGTTTTTTCTTTCTCTTTTTATTTGAAACACTTCTCCCTTTCCTACATACTCACTTTAGCAATTATGTGCCTTTCACTTGCATTTTAATTGTCTCTGATAGCTACTTTCTAGTCAAAACACTTATTATAATGGCTATCATCAAAATGACAAGAGTAAATAAGTGTTGGCAAGGATGTAGAGAAAAGAAAACCCTTGTGTGCTGTTGGACATGTAAATTGGTTCAGCCACTATGGAAAACAGGATGAAGTTTCCTTAAAAAATTTAAAGTAAAACTATCATGTGATCCAGTAATTTCACTTCTGGGTATATATCTGAAGGAAATAAAGGAAGGGTCTAGAAGAAATATCTGCACTCCCATGTTCATTACAGTATTATTTACAGTAACAAATATGTAAACAACCTAAGAGCTCAACAGATGAATGGAAAGAGCTCAACAGATGAATGGATTAAGAAAATATGATAAACATAGACAACGGAATATTTTTCAGCCACGAAGGGAAGGAAATTCTGCCATTTATGGCAACATGTATGAACCTTGAGGGCATTATACTAAGTAAAATAAATCAGACAAAGTCTTATGATCTCAGTTATATGTGGGTCTAAAAAAACCCAAAAATCACAGAAACAGAGAACAGATTGGTGGTTGCCAATGGGAGGTGGGGAAGGGGAGAATAGGGGAAAATGGTTGAAGTTGGCCAAAAAGTACAAAATTTCAGTTATAAGATAAACAAGTTCTAGGAATGTTATGTGCAGCATGGTGGCTATAACAATATTGCACTATATATTTGAAAGCTGCTAAGACAGTAGATCTTACAAGTTCTGATCACAAGAAAGAAGAAGTAAAATGTGAGGTAATGGCTGTTATATAATCTTATTGTGGTAATCATTTTATAATATATATATATATATATATATATATAAAATCATAATGTTATGCACCTTAGGTTAATACAATATTAGGTGTCCATCATATATCAATAAAATTGGAAAATATTTTGCTCCAGGTCTCTCAAACAAACAAACAAAAAAACCTGCCAATAACCTCCATAATTCTTTAGGCTGGTTTTATATTTCTCTTTTACTACAAACTACAACACTGTAATTACAACACTGATATTACACTGATATTACAATACTGTAATTACCTTAGTTTCTCTTAAAATTTTTGATTCTGTTCAGTCTATATCCCTTGTTCTTAAAAACAGTAACATTTTCAGGGGTAAAGGAGGCTCTGTTAGTAACTTTACACTTAACATTCATTCTTTAATGCTGTCTGTCTTTTATCATTTATACTGGTATCTCTTTCTCCTACTATGTTTTAAATAAAGCATGGCTGTACTCATCCTTTTTCTCTTTTTGGGGAAATATCACTGATTAACTTTCTAAATATCTCTTTCATCCTTCTATTTGGAGAGGTTTTTCAGATTACTTCAGAGCTAGAAATCTGGATGATGATTTAAGGTTCTGTCACTTGGATGCACTTATATAACCCTTCGAAGACAAGTGAGGGGTAGGGATTTTTTTACATAATTTATATTTCTCTTTCCATTTTTTGCTTTTGTTATTTCTTTTTTCTTTATTTTTCTCCCTTCCTACATTTATAAGCAAAACATCCTTTTGCTTATAGACATAGAATGACATAGATAGACATAGAATGACTATCAGTGGTGTCATTTCAATGTCAATCCTTCAGCTCATTGGATGTTGAGCGGCAGTTGTGTGATGACATGAGGGTAGAAACATCTTTTAACGTCTGAAATGCAGGTGTGATTTTGCATTAACACATCCAGTGTTGTCTTCTGATGCTGTAGCTCTCCTTTCAATAGTTCTGTGTTTTTCTGCCAATTCTGAAGATCCATCCTAGAACCTGTTTCTTCAGACATTATGACAGGTTTTTAAATACTTATTCCTTTTTTTAATGCTTATTTATTTTTGACAGACAGTATGAGTGGGGGAGGTGCAGAGAGAGAGGAGGAGAGAGTATCTGAAGCTAGCTCTGTGCTGACAACAGAGAGCCCAATGCAGGGCTCAAACTCATGAACTGTGAGACCATGACCTGAGCTGAAGTCAGATGCTCAACCCATTGAGCCATTCAGGCATGCCAATACATATCATTTTTTATTACTTATTATTACTTATTACATTATATTACTCTTTTACCTACTTGAAAGTGACTTCATTTACTATCAAGAGTTTGATTTTTGTCTCTTTAGTAAATGACTCAAAAATCTACATATTTCACATCATCAGTATATCGGAAATGGAAATTGGTTGAAGGGTTGATTTCACAAGCTACTGTTTCTGGCACTTTAGACAAAAATCAAGTATTACTTTGAGTTTAGAGCTTCTCAACATTAAAAATAAGTTGTGATACTTATCTCACATGGCTGCTTGAGAATAAATGAGATTATGTATATGGAAGCATCTAGAATTGTTACTGATATATTATTTGTTCAATAATTTTAAATGTATTTTCCCTTACTTTATTTTTCTTCTCTTTTTTTTTTGGAAAGAATTCTGTGTTTATTTTTCCTACACAACATTGCAACCTGTGTTAATATTCATAGTTGTTATCAATTTGTTCTGTAGTTTGTTAATTAGACTGCTCCTGGAAGTATCATTTGAATGAAAGATTGTGTAAGAACACCTAAGTTGTAAGAAATTGTTATTATTTTTGGTAAAAGTATCATTTAGCAAGAAGTTTTTAATTTTTTAAAAATTTAAGACATTTATTTTCCATTTTTTTTAATTTAAATTCTAGTTATTTAACATATAGTATAAATTTATTTCAGGAGTAGAATTTAGTAATTCACCACTTACGTATAACACCAGGACTCATCATAAAAAGTGTCCTGATTAATACCCATCATCCATTTAGCCCATCTGCCACCCACCTCCATCCATCAAGCCTCAGTTTGTTTTCTATACTTGAGAGTCTCTTCTGTTTTCTCCCCTTCATATATGTTCATCTGTTTTGTTTCCTAAATTCCATATAAATGAAATCATATGGTATTTATCTCTCTCTGACTGACTTGTTTTGCTTAGCATAATACACTAGTTCTATCCACGTATTGCAAATGGCAAGATTTCATTCTTTTTGATGGCTGAGCAACATTATGTTGTATATACATACCATATTTCTTTATCTATTCATCGGTCCATGGACATGTGGGCTCTTTCCATAATTTGGCCATTGTTGGTAATGCTGTTATAAGCATCAGGGTGCATGGACCCCTTCAAATCAGCATTTTTATATCCTTTGGGTAAATACTTAGTAGTGCAACTGCCAGATCATAGGGTGGTTCTATCTTTAGCTTTTTAAGGAACCTCCACAGTTTTCCAGAGTGACTGCATTTGCATTCCCAAGAATAGTTTAAGAGGGTTCCCCTTTCTCTGTATCCTGGCCAACATCTGTTGCTTCTTGTGTTTTGAATTTTAGCCATTCTGACAGGTGTGAGGTGGTATCTCATTATGGTTTTGCTTTGTATTTCTGATGATGAGTGATGTTGAGCATCTTTTCATGTGCCTGTTGGCCATCTGTATGTATTTCTTTGGAAAAATGTCTATTCATGTCTTCTCATTTTTAATTGGATTATTTGTTTTTTGGGTGTTGATATTTCTAAATTCTTTATATATTTTGGATACTAACACTTTGTCAGATATGTCATTTGCAAATATTTTATTTCTTTGGGCCCTTTCTCTCTCTCTTTCTCTCTCTTTTGGAAGTCTGGATAGGGGTTTATCAATTTTATTAATTCTTTAAACAAAACAGTTCTTAGTTTTGTTGATCTGTTCTACTGGCTTTTTGGCTTCTATACCATTTATTTCTGCTCTAATCTTTAATATTTTCCTTCTTTTGCTGGTTCTAGGCATTATTTGCTGTTCCTTTTCTAGCTCTTTTAGTTATAAGGTTAGGTTGTGTATTTAAGACTTTTCTTCCTTCTTGAGGTAGACCTGTATTGCAATATATTTCCCTTTTAGGACTTCCTTTGCTGCATCTCAAAGGTTTTTAACCATTGTGTTTTCATTTTCATTTGTTTCCATGTGTTTTTTTTAATTTATTATTTAATTTTCATGTTAACCAATTCATTCTTTAGTAAGATTTTTTTTTTAATCTCCATGTATTTGATGGCTTTCCAAATTTTTCTTGTGGTTGGCTTCAAGTTTCATAGCATGGTCTGAAAAATATGCATGGTATGATATTGACATTTTTGTATTTGTTGAGGGCTGATTTGTGACCCATATAAGATCTGTTCTGAAGAATGTTCCATGTGCTCTCCATAAGAATGTGTTCCACTGATGTTAGATGAAATATTCTGAATATATCTATTAAGTTCATCCGGTCCAGTGTGTCATTCAAAGTCATTTGTTTCCTTCCTGATTTTCTGTTTAGATGATCTGTCCATTGTTGTAAGTGGGGTATTAAAATCCCCTAATATTATTGTATTATTATCAATGAGTTTCTTTATGTTTGTTATTAATTGATTTACATATTTGGGTGTTTCAATTTGGGTGCATGAATATTTACAATTTTTAGATCTTGATGGATAGACCCCTCAATCATGATATAATGCTCTTTTTTCATCTCTTGTTATAGCCTTTGCTTTAAAATCTAGTTTGTGACATATAAGTGTGGTTTTGCTGGCATTTTTTTTTTTTTGGTGTCCATAAGCATGATTGATGATTTTCCATCCCCTTAGTTTCAATGTACAGATGTCTCTATGTCTAGAATGAGTCTTTTGTAGGCAGCATAGAGATGGATTTTTTTAAATCCATTCTGACACTTCTATGTCTTTTGATTGAAGCATTTAGTTCATTTACATTCAGAGTTATTATTGATTGATATGAATTTAGTGCCATTGTGTTACCTGTAAAGTTAGTATTTCTTGTGATGTTCTCTCTTCCTCTTAGTGTTTGTTGTTTTTGGTCTTTTTTCCCCAAAGAGTCCCCTTTAATAATTCCTGCAGGGCTGGTTTAGTAGTCACAAACTCCTTTAGTTTTTGTTTGTCTGAGAAACTCTTTATCTATCCTTCTATTAGGAATGACAGCCTTTCTGGATAAAGTATACTTGGCTGCAGACTTTTTCCCACCCAGCACATTGGATATATCGTGCCATTCCCTTTTGGTCTACCAAGTTTCTATAGACAGATGTGCTGTGATCCTCACCTGTCTTCCTTTGTAGGTAAAGACTGTGTTCCCTTGGTGCTTTCAGGATTCTTTCCTTGTCTATGTATTTTGTGAATTTGACTATGATATGTCTTGGTGATGGCTAGCTTTTGTTGAATTTAATGTGAGTTCTCTGTGCTTCTTGGATTTCGATGTCTGTTTTGTTCCCCAGATTAGGTAAATTTTCAGCTACAATTTGCTCAAATAAAACTTCTGCCCCTTTTTCCTTCTGTTTTTCTTCTGGGATGCCTATGGTACAAATGTTATTACACTTTAAAGAGCTGTTGATTTCCCTAAATCTACATTCATGATCCAATACCTTTGTTTCCCTCTTTTTTTTTCAGTTTCCATGTTTTCCATAGTTTTATCTTTTGTATCACTGATTCTTTCCTCTGCTTCATCCACCTTCATTGTCATTGTATGCATTTGGTCTTGCATCTAGGTTACAGAATTTTTTATTTTGGCCTAACAATTTTTAGTTCTTTTTTCTCTGTAGGAAAGAATTCTCTAGATTCTTCCATGCTTTTCTCAAGCCCAGCTAGTACCCTTATGATTTTTTTTTCAGGAAACAATGATTTATTTTGTTAAGGAGGAGGACATTAAATTCTAAAACATGTTGATATATATAAGCATATTTGTTAATAAAACAATGTAATTTTTACAACATATCTAATCACAAACACTGACATCCAACTACTTCCAAATGTGTAGTATAAGTTGAGTTGTTTTATTCATACTAATGATAATGGAAGTGACATGTGCATACAATGAGTTCGTGGTTGACGGCCCAGCTAATTAGGATCTGTGCCCTGTGGTTTTTGTTGTTTATTGTGATTAAACCCCACAGAATAGAGTCTGTCCCCGTGTGTTTGTTTTATGAAGAAAAATGATAATGTGATATTGAATTAATGATCCAGTTTGTCAAACTGGGAGACTATTGGCCTAACACCTTCCTAAAGTATAGCTGCCAACATGTTTAGTTTGGTTCCCTATGATTATTGTTTTATTTATTTTATTTTTTTTAAACGTTTATTTATTTTTGACAGAGAGAGAGAAACAGAGCATGAGTGGGGGAGGAGCAGAGAGAGAGGGCAACACAGAATTGGAAGCAGGCTCCAGGCTCTGAGCTGTCAGCACAGAGCCCGAGGCGGGGCTCGAACTTACAGACCGTGAGATCATGACCTTAGCCAAAGTTGGACGCTCAACTGACTGAGCCACCCAGGCACCCCCTATGATTATTGTTTTAAATTCTGATTCAGACATCTTACTTTCATCTTGTATTATTAAATCCCTAATTGTGACTTCTTCCTTTTTTTTTTCCCCCTTTTGGAGTGAGTTCCTCCACAAAATTGCCATTTTGTGAAGGTCAATGTTTTTTTGTATGTGTGTGATTGTTGGGAAAGCCTGAGTATTCCTATTCCTGAGAGTAATGGCTATATTAAGAAGAGGCCTAAAAAATAATGAAAGGAAGCTAGATCCTATTTCCTCTGGAGCTGAAGCTTTGCAGCACTCTATTATCAGTCGATGTTGTGCATGCAAGGGGTCTGTGCTGGTCTTCTGGGGTCTGGGGGTGGAGCCTGCTGTGCTGATTTTCAGACTGACTTGCCCTATTAGAGATGCACCTGCCTGGTGCAGGGGATAGAGCTTAGTGAAGGACTCTGGCCTCCACTGGGCGCATTGTTTTGCTCACTGAAGTTGGTCAGTTCTGATGACTTGGGCAGAGGGGGAGGGGCAGGGAAATGGCGTAGCTCAGTTCTCTCCTACCAGGAGTAGGGAGTTCACATACATTCACTTTCCAGGAAGCCCTTACAGAAGAGCAAATAATCACCTCTTTTGTGTCACTAGCTTCTGTCAGATCCCTGTCTTTACACTGTGTCTAAGCTGCCTGCATGCCAGACAACACAGTACTTCTGTTTTTTTTTTTTTTTTTTTTTTTTTTTTCAGGCATAGGGCTGGGTTTTAAAACTCCAAACTACAAATTTTAGGGATCTGTGCAATGAGGACCTGCTCTGATCTTCTGGGGGAGGGTCTAACCATGTTTTTGCCATTTCCTGGTTTCTTCCAAACAACATCACAGTGGTTCATATTTCATGGTAAAGCGCTACAGAAATCAAGCCTGCACCAAAGTTTGCTGCCCTCAGCTAGTGTCTTTGTTCCTACGCTAGGGAACAGGGTAGCACGTTGGCACTTCAGGGTTTTTTTGTTTTGTTTTGTCTTTTGTCCTCGGAGAAGCCATTCTGCCACTCTGAATTGCACTACAAGGTCTGTTTCCTGCCATGCAACCCAGAAGATCCTCAGAGCACACTGCCTGCCCCCAGGTCTCCACCCTCCTTCCCACAGGAGCACCACTAAGCACTACTCTGGAGATGGTGCAGGCTCCCAAAACTTCAGACTTTGCACTCTGCTGATTATAATAACTTGTGGTAGTCAGCCTTTCTCCTTTTCCCAGTCAGTGGTGCTGGGGAAGACATTCTCTTATGTAATCCCCTGCACATCTTTCATTCTGTCTCCCTCTTTCTCTCATACTCCTCTGTCCATGATCAGGACTAACCTTCACAGTGCAGTTCTTTTCTCCCCCAGATCAACTCTCTGCAACTCCTGTCTTCCATGATGCGGCCATTGTTTCTACCTCGAGTTGTGCAGTTTTACTCTCTCAGTCCTCACATCGATTTCTTGGGTGTTCAAAATGATTTGATGTTTAGTAGTGTTCAAAGGATGAGGCAACTTTAAGGTCCCCCTACATCTCTGCCATCCTAACTCACCTTGCTTACTTTCTCTTTTACAATTTTCCCCACACTTCTAATCTTTCATTGTGTATATATTAATTGACATCTAGGAGCTATTCTAGATAAATAGTATCTAAAATAGAAGCAACATTTAATAAGCCTGATTTTCTCAACTTTTTCTGCAATGAAGATCTTTAATGTTATTCTCCCTATATTTAATGCCACCCTATGAGCCTATTCATATTTTCATAAGTTTCTACCTTGCCCAATCCATGATAAATTCCTATTAAGTATAGTATCAAAATGTTTCTAACATATATGTTTCTTTCCACGACTGCAGTTATTCCAATTGAATGCATTATTTTTCTAGAAAATTTTGAATACGTTTTTACTTGCTTTTGTGTTCTATCCACTCCTTGCTTCCTACCACTGCAACTGTCTGTTGTGTAAATTCGTGTGGATGAGAGGAGATGAAGACATCAAAATATCAAAGTATTGTACTGGTGGTGCCATTGTTCTTCTGAAGAACTTTGAATTGCTTTCTGTGTTGTATATACATTTCATCCTACCTCCCTCTATCTTATTTTCTGGCTACATTGCACTCATGGTATTTGTTGACATTTCCCTCCATTTGACAATTGCCCACACTCTTTCTGCCTGCAATTCCATTACCTCCAACTGCTTTCTTCACCTGACAAAAATATTTTTTCGGTTTCTTCCGTAAAAAGGTATAGACATTTTCAACTTATTTCTTAAAGGACAATGTTAACCCTCTTGCAAGATTAGAAAGTTAGGTCTTTTTTATAAATCTCATTGACATATGAATCTGCCTATTTGTTTCTTAACTCAGGACAGGTGTTATACTATTTTATATCTTGGTGTCTTTAACTGAGTGAACAATCAGAAAATATTTGGTAAGGTGTTGCTTCTATTCCAGTTTTTGGGATTATTCATATTATTAAAATATAAGATATTATACTATAGGTCTCTAATAAATAAGTAGAAAAAACATAAATAAGAAAAGTCCCTCCACACTGTATTAATGGTATTTGCACACCTAAGGCATTGTGGGAGCTCTGTAAATATCAAAGCTATTACATTCTGTTCTGTGGGACTGAAACTTATTTCACGGGTTTCAATTTTAATCCCCTTTATGGTATTTAAATAACTTTGTTGTGATAGTGTAAGAGTCTCTAGAACAAGTAATTTCATTTTCAATTAGAGACATTTATTGAAAAATACATTATGTATGTATTTTTAAGAAATGGAAATAAATAGGAAAGAAAGGCAAAAAAAAAAAAGAATTTCCACCTCTTGATGACAATAATTTATACAGTCTGTTCAGTTTAGTAATTGTTTTTAATTGATTTATGTCTTGTAGTCTATTTGGCAACTTAAAGATAAGAGCCAGATATTTCTCTTCTGTTTAGAAGTTGTACAGACTATGATTTATTATTATTATTTTTTAAAATATTTATTATTTTTTTTTGAGAGAGAGGGAGAGGGAGAGAGAGAGCAGAGCAGGGGCAGAGAGAGAGGGAGATGCAGAATCCAAGGCAGGCTTCAGGCTCTGAGCTGTAAGCACAGAGGCCATCGTGGGGCTCGAACTCATGGACCATGAGGACAGGACCTGAGCTGAAGTTGGATGCTTAACAGACCAAGCCACCCATATGCCTCTATACTTTAATATTTAAAATATGATTTTCTAAAGTGTAGTCTGATTTTAAAGTCCTTGATATTAGACATGGAAAATAGGAAATATATTTCAACTTCAATGTGCACATGGGGATGTGGGTGTGCGTATGTGTATATAAGTGTGTGTGTGTGTTGGGTAGAAGTAAGGGACACTGGAGAACTTTGAAATTTGACTTATTTTTCTCTTAGAGTCTAATATTTAATTTATTTGGAGAATTTTGTTGAAGTTTATGTAAAAATTCTATTATATGTCATATAAAAGCAATCTTTAGATGTGTTCTATCTTGACCGTCAGGGGAAAAAAAAATATCTTAATGTTTCTAAAAAGTTTTAATTAAATAAACCCGGAATCTAAATAGAGTTTTGAGTAACAAATAATATCACTGCAGTGTTGAAAACATTAGTTAATTTATCTTACTCTCTGATACATCAATCCCCATCATTATTACATGAACACATTGTTTTATAGTTATTTTAGTGGTTCTACTTTTTAAAAATATCATATGCTACCTATTGAGTTATTTGATGTAAAAAATCATAAGTTTACATGTAAATAAATTACTGAAAACTCATTGAGATTTATATTTCTCTCTAGCAGAAAGAGCTAACGAAATCTTTAAATATATATGTCTAATTTTTGAACTTTGTCTTATAAATTTTTTATTCCGGATTTTTTTTCCTTTAAGCATCTCATCTCCAGAGCCTATCTTCTGTTAAATTATATATTTGAGTCAATTCCATACAACTGTGGTAAAGCCACAAACACCTCAACTTCAGTGTGTTCCTGACTAGACTATACATAGTAAAAATGAAGACATATTTTGATTTCTGATCATCTTAGACTTGGTAATACATACCAATCTAAATCTTTATTTCCCTAATACTTGTTTATAATTTTTGCCATGTGCTATGGATTTAACAGAGGAGAATTTCATGATAATGAAATTCTGAGTGAGGGAATAAGAAGACAGAAAAGAGAGTTAAGTTAGAATTCAGATTAAAAAGGTCTTGTGGAAACACTAGTTAATTCAGAACTTCAACAACAACATCACACAGTCAATAACCTAATATGAAGAAGTTGAATTTCTTGCAGTGATCTTAGGGATATGAGATAGAAATGAGTCAAGCTGCATTCAAATTTGTAAGGCAAACACATCACTATAATCCCTTTCTACATGATTATAATCCCTTTCTTATACAGACTATACAGATTTTGTTCCAAAAAAGGATTTAGAGCTGCACCTGAATAAAAACTAATTTGATGATCTTCTTTTTACAAAGATCATTATTATATGAGAACAGATGTTTTTCAAGAATTCTATGAAAGTGTGAGAGTACAAAATCATTGTTCCTCAAATATTAAACACGATGGTCTTCAGCAATAAATGTTCATGAGAGGAGGGTGCCAGGAAGATGTTTAAGGAGAAATGATACAGCTCCAAATGTTAAAGAAAACTCTTTTCTGTCATGACTACATACAGAGAATAGTTTTATTCAAAAAGAGATTTACAACTGCTCCACACTGATAAGCAGAAGGCAAACTAAAAGTAGTAGAGAGGAGTTTAAAAGAGGGGGGAAAGCAGAGACTTGGAATGTTCTAGTTGGAGAGTTAAAGAACTATAATGTGGTATAACTATAATGTGGTATGACATTGCAATCTATAAGCAGGCAGGAAACACTTGGTGTATTACAGTGGGAGAAAAAAGACTTGCATGAAACAGACTCTGTACTCAAAGACAATACTTGAAGAAATTAGATAAGCAGAGATCCAAGACTCTCTATAATTAAGTAATGAAGTTATCTGAAGTGAGAAGCAGACACCCAACATGTGAATACAGGCAAAGCCAGGTTTACAGGAAAAGGTGAAATTTATCTGAAAACTCTACACCATGCCCTTGAAGTCCCTGGTTTTGGGTGATCCACAGACTCTAGGTGAGGTTGGATTGAAGTTTAGGCAACATCCAGTACATATAAATCATATAAGTGATTATCAATGTCTGCTTCTTTAAATTTATCAACAAACAAACTCAGAGAAGCAGATGACTGTGCATGTGATATACAAAGGAGTGCTCCCAGGAAAAAAATGGTGAGGTTGTAGGGAAAGCCGGGCAAGAAAGGAGAGAAAGCCACACAAATGTTTGATTTCCAGCCAAATCTCCTTCTCTTGCAGAGGAATTCTAAACTGTAAGGGAGTCATTTATAAAAGACTGCCTCAGGGTAGCTAAAATTCCTAGGCACTTTGTAAACCAAGAACAAGGCTCTGAAAATATGCAGTTATTAGCCATTGGAAGCAAAAGCACACAAAAACTGAGGAAGAAGTGCCCCAAAATGTAAAGGGGATTGGAAAGGATCTGGGTGGAGCACTAGCATTGTCCTTTGAAATACTTTACAGCCGTTCGTGTGGCTGATAGTAATACTTTTCCATATTATGCTGAATTCTGTAGTTGAGAATAGAAATGAAGAAAAGGTTTTTTTGTGTGTAGTGGAGTTAGTAATTTTCAGGAAATTCTATCGTCTTCGTTACATAGTTCCAAGAGATTGTTGATTACATATAGAAACTTATCTTCAGAGAAGGGTAATACAGGTAAGGATCTTTCCATAATAATCGGGCTTAACAACGCATGTTATCTGTCTAAATACAGTAGAAGCCATACTATGTAAATTTGTTAGAGATTGATTACTAAAATTTGGATGACCTTTACTTTAGAGTCTATAAGAATTGGAAGCAAAATGGTTATTGCTGTTCTGTTTGTGTCTAATTATAATTAAGGAGTGTAACCTTAGTTTGTACTTCCTTTCACCTTTTGCATGTAGAGACAACCCAGGGGTGAGCAGCAGCAGTAAAACATCACTGTCTAACAGCTATTTATTAGAGAAGATCTTGAAAAACAGGATCTTTCTTGGGTGAGGAATAAGCAGGGACAATGGTGCTAGATGGCAGTGGTGGGTAGATATTTATAGGTTTCAGGTTTCAAAGAAACTACAATTTACTAAGACTCTTGGCCTCTTAGAAAGTTCCAGTTAATTGATAGTGTTTCCTTGATATAAAGTAAGTGTAACCCCATCACTTTGAAAAAGAGAATAGATGTTTGGAAACCATAAATATTGGTCTCTGAAACTCATCAGACTCGTTCCAAAGTTCATTTTTTTTTTTCAGAGAAAAAGAATGAAAGCCCACGAAATTGCCATTTGAAAAATATGAGGAATCTGTTATATATCAATGTATTCTTAGTATAGGAATTAATCGAAGACATAATTAACATTTTTTTTAACTGAGCGAGACAATCTAGTTCAGTATTAGATATTGAGGTGGTAGGTGGTTATTAAAAAATGTTACAAAAATTGGATGTTTTCTCTGTCCCCAAGCGACTTATGGCCCATTTTGAAACACAAAACTAATATACTTTAAACAATGTGAAAATAGTTTGGTTCAGCATAAATTAAATGCAAAATTGTGTCTTGTAACTGCAGGAGTTAGAAAAGGACACAGTACACATTTTGCTTTTTAAAGAAATTTCTGGGGCAATACAAAGCACTGATTGTATAGTTAACAATTCAAAAGCATTTTAAGCCTGTATCTATGAAATGGTTTATTTAGAGATAATTTCTTTGGAAATTATCTTAACAATTAAAATATACCAATGATTTGTCACTACCACAGCAAGTGAGCAACAAAAGAGAAGCAATTAAATAAGGATGAAATTGGCAGGGACAATAGGCAACATTAAATAATGGTTTGTGTAATTGGGAGAAAAATATAAAGCACTAATGAAAAAAATTATAAGAAGATAAAGAATTATAAATCTCTATGCCAGGCAAGGCACCCTTTCCACAGTCCCAAGAGGAAACATACAAAATCATGATGTCTCCTCAGCACAATAAAATAGTATCTCACGAAATTATGTAGCACTTGGCAGTAAAAAGTTCTAGAAACTGAGGAGTCTAACCATAGCAAAAGATCAAGATTAGACTTACAAAGAAGCAAAGAATCAAGGTGTATGGAGGCATCCAAGTCAGAGGCTTTGCTAGCCACTGTGGTAAAAGAGTACCAAACAGTACAGGTAACCCCAAGATGTGGTCAAAAGAGTTATGGTGCCAGCCTAAAGGTAAAATAGAGCCCTATCTTGTCTGGGAGGTGAAGGATGCTAAATGCTGGAAAGGAAAAAACATCGGCCAATGTTTCTCAGAGTGAAGTAGACACGTGGTTTTGTATAGAACAACTGAATACCCCAAGATATTTTATTTATTTATTTATTTATTTATTTATTTATTTATTTTTATTTAAAGTGCACAAGTCAGGAAGGGTCAGAGAGAGGGGGAGAGAGAAAATGCCAAGCAGGCTCTGCACTGACAGCATCAGTTGAATGCTTAGCCAACTGAGCCCCCCAGATGTCCCTACCCCAAGATATTTTAGATTTATTGTTGTAAAAATTAAATCCATCAAATCATTTCTTTACTTTCTCATTTTATCCTCCCTATTCATGTATGTTGCCATAAATATTCTCAATAAAATAATATGTGGAAAATAGTTCAACAATAAACACAATCACATACTCATCATCTTAAGAGTTAGGAAAATATTGGTGCACCTGGGTGGCTCAGTCATTAAGTGTCAGACTTTGGCTCAGATCATGATCTCATGGTTCATATATATATATATACATACTACATAAATTATATATTATGTGTGTACCCCACACTCTGACAATGCCAGATAAGTCTATACCATAGAGAAAATTCTGTATATGTGTAGCACATACCAGAAAATTCATAGCCACTGGTTTATAATATCAAAATACTGAAAAAGTCCATATGTCCATCAATAACAGAATTGGCAAATAAATGTGGAATATTAGAAAATGGAATGCTATACAGCATAAATGCTCTGTACAAATGCATAGGTAGGCATGAATACATCCCACAATCATAATTCTCTGAAGTAGTAGGTGACAAAGACAAAATATATAAGGTAATGAAAATAATTAAATTGAAATCATGATTTCTAGAAAAATTATACATATATATGTATATCAAAATATATATTACATATGATCATATGTAATACATGTATACATATGATCATATGTAATATATATTTTGATATACATATATATGTATATATCACAATGGAAAAGAAAAGTGAAATAATAAAGCAAAAATCCAAAACTAATGGTAGTTCTATCTTAGGAAAAGAAAAGGAAACAATGAATATATCAGTGACTTTCAATTTATTTTTTTATTTTTTTTTTAATTTTTTCAACGTTTATTTATTTATTTTTTGGGACAGAGAGAGACAGAGCATGAACGGGGGAGGGGCAGAGAGAGAGGGAGACACAGAATCGGAAACAGGCTCCAGGCTCTGAGCCATCAGCCCAGAGCCTGACGCGGGGCTCGAACTCACGGACCGCGAGATCGCGACCTGGCTGAAGTCGGACGCTTAACCGACTGCGCCACTTAGGCGCCCCGACTTTCAATTTATTAATGTATTGATATTATCCTCTTTTTCTTTTTCAAAAAAAATTTTAACGTTTATTTACTTCTGAGAGACCAAGAAACAGACTGCCATTGGGGGAGGGGCAGAGAGAGAGGGAGACACAGAATCTGAAGCAGGCTCCAGGCTCTGAGCTTTCAGCACAGAGCCCAATGGGGGGACTCAAACCCACGAACTGTGAGATCATGACCTGAGCCGAAATCTGGCTTAAGCAACTGAGCTACCCAGGTGCCCCTGTTTTATTTATTTATTTTTTATGGTATTCTTTTCTTAGAAAAACAAATGTATTTCTACTGTACTTTATAAGTCTGTTCTTTCGTGTATGTAGTTTTCCAGAAGTTTTTGAGAAGTCTTTGCCTACCTCAAGGTCCTATAGATATTTCTATAGATATTTTAGCAAGTTATATAATGTTGCCTTTCACATTTGAGTATTTTATTATCTAAAATTGATATATAATTTTTGTGAGGAAGTTATCTACAATAAATTTGTTTATAGGAATATCTAATAGTCCCAGAACCATTTATTTTAAAAATCTTTCCCATCTCTAGAGATTTGCCTGCCTCCACTCTCAAGTCTTGACACATACATATGTCTTAGTCTGTGTGGTCTATTGTATTTCTAAGACTATCCCTCTGCTTTGAAATTCCTCTTTCTTAATTACTATTTTTAACACTTCTGACAGTTTACTCTTAATTGTAAGTGATTGCTTAAGAATTATTCCTACCATTTTATATTGTCTTTTATTTTCTCCCAGAAGGGGCGTAATAATAAATAGATGATCTAGTTGGATATTTGGACCCAGTTAACAGGTTTTTTTCACCACTTGGGCATGACCTGACATTTTTGTCTAAGGTAATCTATAAAAAAGATGCTTCTATTTTTTTTTCTAATGAGTTTCTAGATCCTTGTTCTTGAGTTGCTGTTATTTGCAGCTGTTATATCTATGCTAACATAAACTAAAATATATATGTATTTTTTGCAAATTACTTTGGAAAATTCCTGAAAATCCATTTCCGTAGGGAAAAGATAACTTTTAAAACATTCATGGTTAATCTTCATCAATACACAGCAATCTAGGATGTGATTTTTAAAAAGAAAACACATATGAATATGTATCTAAATTAAGAGTCAGTGACTTCACTGGGTATCGTATGGAAGTGTTGAATCACTATATCGTACACTAGAAACTAGCATTACAGTGTTTGTTAACTAACTGGAATTTTAAATAAAACAAAAAAAAAAAACAGTGACTGAATTCCTCATGCATTGGGTTCTCTCAGGGGTATATTGGGGACATTCAATATGCTCTCCTGGTTCTACATTTTGTGAGTATTTCTCTGCCTTACATGTGTGTTCTCCTTCTTTTTGTCCTGCTGGATATTATAGCTTGCTTGAATTCTAGCCCATCAGGAATCACAGTTATATTCTTCTTTCCATTAAAGCTGTTTAAAAAGGCTCTTTTTGGGGCGCCTGGGTGGCTCAGTCGGTTAAGCATCCGACTTTGGCTCAGGTCGTGATCTTGCAGTCCATGAGTTCAAGCCCCACGTCGGGCTCTGTGCTGACAGCTCAGAGCCTGGAGCCTGTTTCAGATTCTGTGTCTCCCTCTCTCTGACCCTCCTCCGTTCATGCTGTCTCTCTCTGTCTCAAAAATAAATAAACGTTAAAAAAAAAAAGCATAAAAGGCTCTTCTTCCTTCACTTGAGCAAAGCTGTAGCCTCTGAGTTACCTCTGTTCAACATCTTCTTCCAATTAAATGTAACCTCCTTTGTCGTGATTCTCCCAAATATGGTAACTTAAAAAAGAATCTTTGATTTAGGGACTTTGTTTTGCCACTTACTGGGAACTTGGCAGCTCATGTTTAGTCTGATTCTCCTCTTTGAATATCCTATCATTTCCTTGGGGTTTCTGTTTATACACCACTTTATGTAACACATTGTGAGTAAATTCGATCACTAATATTCATATTTTCCCTATTGAAGTTTTAGGATTATTTTTCATGACCAAAACAGATAATTATGCATAATATATAATGTATAGCTACATCAATTTATAATTTATTCTGCAACAGTTTTTCACTTTCAGAAAGAAATAATTTCTTTGAATTATACATATTTAATAACAATTATTTAATTAGAACTGTAGCATATAATTGTGCCATATTCAAATACTTAGGGTTAACATAATTTTGATTAGAAGTGTGATATATGTAAATATTCAATTCATAGATAACACACCATTTATTTGATATGTTATCAGAGTTAAGAGCTATTTAGATATATTTATAAACTGCTACTTTGGTAGCTGTTTTTTTTTCAGTTTGTGAAGTCAAAAGGAAAGAACCTATAGATAATTGATTAACCAATTCAATAGTTTTACAAAGTCTCCACAGAGACTTTTAATAAAGTTTCAAGGAGAAACAAAATAGTTGTATTTGGTTTTAGTCTTATGGCCTTTTTACCCTGTAATAGTCAACCTAAAACAGTGACAAAAGCAGCCATTTCTGAATAGCTTTCATTACTGGTGGTATGAAGAGGTCGGTGACTTTCTTCTGGAAAAGTTGTCTAAAACTGGACAAAGTTTAAAAAACAATCATTTTGTGGCATTGCACATTGACCAATTTTCAAGGCAAACAACAAATTGAGAAACATTTTTATCATAAAAATAATGTTAAGTTTTGGAGAAGAATGATGCTGAGTCTGGGACCATTCCTCTCTCTCTTTCTAGCTCTTTTCTAAGACTGCTTTCTTTCCAGCATGAGGATGGCCATGAAAATAAGCAGCTTTCCTGTCAGATGGAAGCAAGCCACATTTGGACTGGGTATGGTAAGTCCACAGCTTTGCCAGCTAAAAGTGGTAGGGTCATTTTGAAAAGGATGAAGTAAACCTAGGGACTTGCTAACTGAAGTTTACAGTCCTAGTTTATGGCCATCAATGGATTAGACAGAACATGTAAAGGAAGATCCTAGAAAGGAGACAGCTATGTAGAGACTGAGCAAATCTCTCCATACATTCCTGGCAGATGGGTGTCCATGAGCAGATGAGACCCTAAGTAAGATGATGAAGAATGAAAGCCAAGGAAACATCAAGAGGTGGGTGCAATTTGGAGGGTCTTGCTAGCTCACAAACTGATTAGTGACAGTAGAAGTCTTCTGTGCTTAAGATATTTAATTGCAATCCCTGTCCAAATCATTGGCCGACTAATTAGCTATGAAGATAGCAACTTTTAGATAGATAGGCTAAAAAATAATCACAATAGGTTTAAAAAAAAAATCTATGTAGTTAAGTAAATACGTGAACACAATGGTAGGAACAGTTTCTAGTTTAAGTTCAGGCAAGTTACTTTAAAAAAAAAAGCAACCTTTAGAAAAAAATATTTTCAAAAATCCAGAATTGTTTAAGTATGTTATCTAAAATACTCAATTTTTAACTAAAACTTACTAAACATGGAAAGAAATAGCATTGTGTGAGCCATGTTTTACGACAAAAAGTTCAAAAGAAACTGATCATGAGAGGTTTTGGGTGTTTGATTTAGCAAACAAAGACTTTAAAGCAGTTATTACAAATATGATCATAGAGTAAATAAACTATGTTAACAATGAGTCAACATATAGGCAGACTCAGCAGAAAATACAAACTGTAAAAAAAATGAAATTGAATTCTGCAGATCAAAAATACAGTAATTTAAATGAAAATTAATCAGCTATACTTAACCACAGATCTAAAATGACAAAAGAAAGGATCAGTGAGCCTGAAATTAGTGGAAAATGTCCAATCCAAAGAAGAGAGGAAAAAAAAGTTTAAAGAATGATGAAAAGACCGTGGCAGACCTATGGAATCAATCAAGCATTCCAATGTAAATTTAATTTAAGTACCAGAAAAAGAAGAAACATTAAAAATGACAGAAAATTGCTTGATGAAATAATAGCTTAAAACTTCTGAAATTTGATGTAACACATTAATCTACTGATGCAATGAGCTCAGAAACCATGAAAAGAATCACACCAAGGCATATAATAGTCAAACAGCTGAAAGCCAAAAACAAAGAGAAATCAGCAGAAGACTATAAATCCTAATGTACAGAGAATAACAATGTGATTAAAAACAGCTGGCTTCTCAGAGAAAAAAAGGCAATGGAATAACATATTTGAAATTCTGAAAGGAAAAAAAAAAAGGTCTATCAACCAGCAACTCTAACCAATTGCATCAGAATGCAGTTTTCTTATCAAGTGCATATGGTACGTTCTCCAGGATAAACCAAATGTAAATTATGAAACATATCTTATTGCATTTCAAATTATTAAAATTATGCAAAGTATGTTTTTCCATCTCAATAGGTTTAAATCAGAAGTCAGCAGCAGAAAGAACTCTGGAAAATTTCCAAGTATGTGGAAATTAAATAATGCAATCCTAAATAACCTAGTGGTAGTCACAAAGGAAATCAGAAAACATTTTAAATTGAATGAAAATGAAAAATAACAATGTATTGATGTATACGGAATATGGGCAAAATAGTGCTTAGAGGAAGATTTGCAACTTTTGGCACCTACATTTAAAAGAAGATCCAAATTACCAACTTAAGCTTCTTTCATATGAATCTAGAAAATAAAGAGGAGATCAAATCCAACACAAATAGAAAAGAGTGGGGGGAATGTCAGAGTAAACATTAGTGAGTTAAAATATAAAATAGAAAAACATCAATAAAACATCAATAAAAATTAGTTATTTGAAAAGATGAACAAAATTGATAAATAATTAGACATCCAGGAAAAGAAAGAGATATAGAGAGAGGAGAGAGATGGAGAATAAGAGAAAGAGTGAGAGAGAGAGAGAGAGAGAGAGAGACAAACCCAAATTACCAAAATCAAGAATAAAAAAGAGTTCATCAATACAGATTCTGGGCCATTTAAAAGATTAAATGGTACTACTATAAATAACTTTATACCAACAAATATAATGAAGTAGACAAATTCCTAGAAATACACAAAGTATCCACATACATTTACCAGATAAATGAAAGTCTTCTTAAACACATATGACAAAAAGAAATTGATTTAGTCTAGAAAAAATGTCCCACAAAGAAATTTCCAGGCCTAAGAATTCTATATAAACACAGATAATGGATGAGGAGGAGGAAATACATCCTTACACATCTCCTAAGGCTTATGTTACCCTCTTAACCAAAATACAACCTTACACATCTCATAAGGCTTATGTTACCCTCTTAACCAAACAGATAAAGACATAACAAGAGAAGGAAAGTCCAACCAGCATATCTCAGGACGTGAATGAAAAATACCTTTAATTAAATATTAGAATTTTAGCAAAATATAAAAATTATCACGTATCATGAACAAATGGTGTTTATTCCAGGAATGCAAAGTTGTTTTGATATTCAAAACCCCATAAGACACCATAGAAAATGAATAAAAGACAAAACCCATAAGAACTCAATAGAGGTACAAAAAGCATTTGATAATACTTAACACCCATTCATGATTTAAAAAATATATTAACAACCTAGGAATAGAAGGGACTTTCATTAACCTAGTAGGGAACATCTATGAAAAAGACACAGCTAATATCATACTTAATGGTGAAAGTGGGAAGCCTTTCTTGTTAGACTGGGAAAAGAGTAAGGATGTTCGCTCTTGTCGGTTCTAATTCCCTTGGGTAGAGGATGACGAGGGATCTTTTTGGAGTGACGGGAATGATCTAAATCTGGATTGTGGTGATGGCTGCACAACTGTATAAATGCATTATAGCTCACTGAAATGGAAAGTTAAAATAAGTGAAATCTGTGGAATATAAAATTTGCCACAACCAAATTACTTTAAAGAGTAAGGTAATTAGTATGAACATAAATAAAAAATTCTCTGAAACAAATGGCTGAAAGAAAATAGAAATAAGAATACTAAAGATTTTCCAAATGTGACTTTGAAACTGTTGAAACAAACAAAGCTGTAGTGTTACATTCATATCAAGTTGAAAACATGTCTATATATTGAAAAAATATAGTGAAGAGATTAACTTTTTAAGTGTTTTAAATTACTGTATTTATTCTGAAAAAGAGACAGAGACAGAGACAGAGACAGAGAGAGATAGACAGCATGAGAACAATGGAGAGGAACAGGGAGAGGGAGAGAGAGTATCCCAAGCAGGCTCTGTTCTGTCAATGCAGAGCCCAACGTGGGGTTGATCTCATGAAACCCTGTGGGGATTCTTATGAACCTTGCAATCATGACCTGAGCTGAAATCAAGAGTCTGATGCTTGACAGACAGACCCAGGCATCCCTAGTTGAGAGATTATTTTTAAATTGCCACAATAAAACTTTCAAAGTGCTAAGATAAACACTTTATTTTAAACTTATTCCAAGGTCTGAAGCACAGTATGAGGTCAATAAATAATTTTGATTGAATCAATGAAGAAAAATAATTTACTACTTCTATTTGTCTCTAGTGATTTAATTTAGACTTGTATCTAAATTGTTATTATATATTTTCATGCATTTGTTGGAAATATGAGGCTACTTTGAATACAACAGTAGTATCAGCATTAATCATAGATTAAAGTGTAAATATATTTTATTTGCTGTTATGTTTTCATTACATCTGAAGTGGATTAATAAATAAAAACCAATTAATTGCTTCACTTGCTTCCATGAAATGTGTTCTCTAGAAAACCACTAGGGTTGTGAATAAGAACTATTTAATTTAAATATTTTGCATTGTGTAATATTTATTGTAATTGTATAAGAAATGTTATATTATTTTAAACATTTTATTTATAACTGTAGATATCCCTCACAATGATTCAATTGAAAATTATATTAGAAAAATATATTCAAATTGGGTTTTGGTGAAAAAGAACTTCCCTTAAGTTGGACAACATTCACATTATCTACATACATAAAACCATGTTATACTTTGGTCAATTCAAATAAACACATAAAACCCAGATCATACTTACCTTTTGTTTCCAAAGAGCATTGGATTTTTTTTTTTTACTAATACACTTTCAATATAAACACTATATGAAAATTAAAAAAACATACTATATGAAAAGATATTCTTTCTCACCATGTTCTTGTAAAGATTTTATATTCATCAATTTGAGATATGCTCTTTGTGTCTTAACTTCAAAATTTATAGTAAACATGATTAACCATTTTGTCTTTGACATTGTTCAGGAAAATGGGCTTTGATTCAACTGCCTCTTGGCTAAGCCTCCAGACTCTGGAGCTCAAACCGATCAAACTACTGATTCTAGGATATAGATTGTGACACTTTATTCTTCTCACTCTCTGTAAGAGAGTGTATATTTTTAAAACATTTTTACTGACTTTAAAAAATGAGTATAATCTAATACATAATGATAATAAAGAGCACATTTGTCTTGTTTCATGACAATGAAATGAGTTTTCAATAAAGAAATTCTTAAAAATTTAGTATGTCCCTGAATTTGGAGTATAGAAAACATGCCTGATAAAATTTCATGTTAGCAATTATAATTCTGAAATTATAGTTAAAGATCACTTCTTAGGTCTCTCACAGGTTGTAAGTCTCCTGGCCTATATTTGTTTTAAATTCTTGCTTGTCTGGGTTTATATTTGTTTTGTTACATTTATTTGTGTGATTTATCATAGCAATTCCATGAATATTACAATTACCAATATCTATTGCTTTTCTGGAGAATATTGACTTTCAAGGGAAAAATATTTGGTTCTGTTATAAATAAACTACTTAAAGACAATCTTATAGCTTTCTTTTAATGTTGAAGAATATTTCAAGCTCTCTTTAAGTTCTGTGAAATACATGAAGCCTGGGATCTTTAACACTAGTGCTAATCTCTTCCTTATTATTTCACTACTCTTATATTCCCTAAGAATCTCTGAGAAACTCAAAATTTAACATGCACATTCCACACTAATATAATGATTATATAGTTATAAAATTTTAAGCTAAAAATAAAACTCGTTTGAGAAGGTAAACATTTTAAGCATGTGTTGCCAAACTCCTATTTGAAAAATATGAATACTTTTTTTTAAGTGGTTGTATCAATTTATTTATTTTTTAATTTAATTTTTTGTTTTTTAAAATATACATCCAAATTAGTTAGCACCTAGTGAAACAATGATTTCAGGAGTAGATAGATTCCATAGTGCCCCTTACCCATTTAGCCCATCCCCCCTCCCACACACAACCCCTCCAGTAACCTTCAGTTTGTTTTCCATATTTATGAGTCTCTTCTGTTTTGTCCCCCTCCCAGTTTTTTATACTATTTTTGTTTCCCTTCTCTTATGTTCATCTGTTTTGTCTCTTAAAGTCCTCATATGAGTGAAGTCATATGATTTTTGTCTTTCTCTGACTTACTAATTTCACTTAGCACCACCCTGAATGCACCCGATCTCATCTGATCTCAGAAGCTAAGCAGGGTCGGGCCTGGTTAGTACTTGGATGGGAGACAGAGTACTTTTAACATAGATACTTGGTATCCCATGGACACTGACTTTAATACAGGAAGACTAACTGCTATGTGGCTCAGACTTACCCAAAGTACAAGGAAAGTTTTTTGCTATATAAATTTATTTTGAATGTTTCTCGGAAAAAAAAAAAAAATAAATGCATACTGTCAGTAAATACAACAGCAACATTATTTCAAATATTTGTTCCATTGAAGTCGTTCAGCCTATGGATTCAACATAGATTGAAGTCTTTGTAATTTTACTGGTTAAACAAATATAAATTTCATAGACTCTCTGTAAAAATACTTCCTTAAATTCACTTTCTGATCTTCACTGTGGCTTATTTTTATTCACTGGTGAAGGGCAGCTTAGCCTTATAGCACCTGTCAGTATTGCGGGTGATATGTTTCTCCCAGTACATTCGGATAGCAGTGCGTGGAACAGCTGGTAGGTGATATTGGTGCATTGTAATGCCAGTCATCCTTTTGCCCAGGAACCTACTAAATCCTTTTTATAACACACTTCATCATTCGCACCCACAGGCCTGATATCTAAAGTCGGTTGCACCAAAATGGTATAGTTCAGCTTTTCAAACAGGCTTTATCCCAAGAACTAATAATGTATGTTCAGTGGAAGATGGCTGGGTAATAAAATATGTTGGCATTCCTATTATTTATTTGGATGTTACATTTGTTTTCAATGATTTCACATATATAATACATTTATGCACAATCTATAGTGTGTGTGTGTGGATGTAGGTGTATGAATGAAAGGTATGGTGGGGAAATAAAAATTTTGAGTCAAATTGCCAAGTATTTACATATATTTACATGTACCTTACTACATTTATAGTAAATATAAAACATTTGGAAGTTACATTCATAGATAAATTTGGGAGTACGTAATGCAAGCCATCAAATTAAATTTCATGAAACTCAAAATATTCTAATAAGGTTATTTGATTTAAAGTAGGGAAAAAAGTTTATAGAAGTTACTTATGAGCAAATAAAATGTGGAATATAGGAAAGGAAAGAGGGAATAAAGTCCAAAATCTTTCTCTTGGCTTATATATCCCTACACGATATGTCTTCTCTCTAATTTTCTGATGGCAGCTCTTGCTACCCTCTCCTTTATTTACGAGTCTCTAATTACCCTGGCCTCCTAATTCCTAAACATGTAAGATTGTCTTACCTTATAGCTCTTGGGATCATTGTTTACTCTTTCCAAAAGATTCTTTCTTTAGATCTTTGTAAAGTCATTGCTTCACTTGACATTACTGGGCATTTTAAGAATATTTAAAAGTTAAGTTTCCTCTTTCTCTCTCTCCTTCTCTCCAGATAAATAGTCTAAATCCAAAAGTCTTGTTGGAGGCAGACCGGTACAATCTCCACTAAAGAAGCTAAGATGGCCAGATACTTGCTTTCCTAGCTAAGTTTTCAGCTTAATTACTGTCACACGATATAGGGAAGGCAAATGAAATGCCATGAAAAATTCAAATGTTGGTCCCAAAGGCTAATTTCTACAACAATTCCAAAATTTCTGCAGTTTAATAAAGGCAATTTTTTAATCCATACAAAATCCAATCAGTATGTAGCCTTTTCCATGGTTGTTCCTGTCCCAAGCTTCCTTCACCTTGTAGCTACACTACTCATGATTTGAAATCCTTTTGAATTAAAAGTATAGGCGAATTATCTGTGGAAATGATGCATACTCCCTTTGTGCACATTCCCTTAGCCAGAACTCAGTGGCATGGCTTGGTCAGTGTAAAGAAAGCTGATAAATATCCTTATGTGCAGAAGAAAAGGAGGGAGAATGTTTAGTGAGCAAATATAATATTTATACACATATTTAGAGAAGAGTTGGGAGTTGGTCATTTATCAAAATTTAATTGTGTACAATATTGTACAGTACAATTTCATTTCTACAAATATGTCTTCTAGAAATATAGTGACACTCTATTCTATCACAATAAATAGTTTCCAGAAATGTCAATGGCAAGGAGTGGCTTAATTGTGTGGTTAATGAAATGACCACAATAAACATGTCCAGCAAGCTGACCAATAGTTCCAGTGATGGAGCTACCTAATCCGAATCCATCTGAGTCACAGCTTTGATTTGACATGTGCCACCTGGTAGTAAGCATCAATTCTGGCTTAAATATTGATGAAGAAATTTCTGAGACTTGTGCGTGGCTAAGATTTCCAAACAGTGGCAGTATGTATAGGTATATCCCTAGTAACTAACACACATTTTGTAAGTCCATTCCTGACAAAATATTTAGACCAGAGAATACTGGGAGGGTAGCCCAGTTCAAGAATGAAAAAGAGTTGGGATCCATTTTCCAACTCCATTATATCCAAAGTCACATTGTTCAGTGTAGCCTGTTATAATGTTTTTGGTCTACTCAAGGATGTATGCAATACTGTTTGTACAATACATTTATTGTATTGATTGTAATAAATGGAAACAATGTGTTTTGCCCCCAATAATGCTAACATACAAGGTGTTATTTATATATCATAAAATAAAATAGCTAAAAATAGATACTGACTTTAAGAAGATGTCAACAGTTTATGATTAATGGAAAAGAGCTAATTGAATGCCATGGTATTTGAAATGATATTTGGGGGGAAAATATGTGTAGAAATATTTACAGTGTTTTGTAGTTTTTCCTTGTTGTTACTATGAATGATGTTGATTTTTTATTATAAACATCCTTATTTTTTCCCTCACTATATATTCATTTTTGTTTACATTCATGTGCTTAATGATTTTTTTAACAATAACTTTTTTTAAAGGTTTATTTATTTTTGAGAGAGACAGAGTGAGCCGGGGAGGAGCAGAGAGATGGGGGGGGGACAGAGGAACCAAAGTGGGCTCTGTGCTGTCAGCAGGGAGCCCAATGTGGGGCCTGAAATCACAAACTATCGGATCATGACCTGAGCCAAAGTCAGATGCTCAACCGACTGAACCTCTGCCCCTAAACAATAACTTTTAATTTATTGTGATATTATTTCTGTCTCCCATTATACTTTTTTGCATTCATTATAATCATTCTCAGGAAAAAGAGCATAAAGCAAAAATTTAGATGAAAAAAAGCTGTATTTTTGTTTGTTTAATTTCAAAAGCCTAGGCAGCTTTGACTATGGAAAGAAATCTAGTTAAAAAAAAATCTAATAGAATATATAAAGAGAAACATAAAAACTTTTCATTCCCCACACCCAACTCCTCCAAATCATAAACAGATCATAAAGAGAAGTTCGTGGTAACACTGATATGTATCTCTGTGTCTGCCTGATACTTGAACTCTTAAACACCCCAGGAAAACACAGCAAGATGCTCAGAAAGATGTTGAAATCTGACAGCAGAGGAGACCTAAGATCAGCTGTCTATGGAAGCAGCAAGATCCTGAGGGGTAGATGTGTGGGGCATTTAGACGGACAATGCCTAATGTAGCGCTGTGCAATGGAGATACAACACAAACCACATTGGAAAAGTTTAAAGTTTAGTGGCCACACTTTGTAAAAAGAAATGAGGAACATTAATTTTAACAACATATTTTATTGAACCCAATATAACCAAATATAATCATTGAAGCAAGCAGTCTAAAAATTATTAGTAAAATCTTTTACCTTTTTTTCTTTTCATTTAAGTCTTCAAAATCTGGTATGTATTTTACACTTGCAGCACAGCTAAAATCCAACTGGGTACATTTAAAGTGCCCCACAGACATCAGTGGTGAATGCCTTCTGTACTGAACAGGACAGTGTTAGGTCTCAGGGTTTAGCTGTGGCCCCGCATGGCGCAGGAAGACGGAGTGGCTCCCATGCATCCAGTGTTATCATCAGATCGAAGGACGAAAAACAGCAGACCCGTCGGGAATAAGAACAGGAAGGTGCAGTGGATGTGTCTTACTGGAATTTTGCCACAGTGTTACCCCAAGAACCTGGACTGAAACCAGAAAAGGCAAGGTCTTACGAGTCCTGTAGACTAGTTTGCAATAGACATGATATGGTTGTGGACAAACAATACAAGTTATGATTCATGGACTAAGATTTATAAATATACAGTTAATTAAACAAAGAAGAAAATCTAAAAGTATAACACAAACTATTAAGTGAGTAGGGTGGACCAGGAAGAGAAAACATTTGCCTTTTACTTTTGCTTCATGCTGTATAAATGTAAACATCTAAGGGAAAGTTGTGGGGAATGAATCATTTTACTTTATGTTCCGGAAAAAAAAAATTGTTTTAGTGTTTCTGGCTGATAACAACTGATATAATTCTATTTTTTTGTTTAGAATTTGACCTGAAAACTTTAGGAATAGTATTGTTAAGTAGAAATTTTATTTAGTTAACATAGTTTTAAAAGCAATCCCTATATTTGTTTACATTCTTCTATCAGTATTTGAGTATAAGCAGAATATCAAATGTACAGGATACCTGTTATTTTATTGAGAATCATTTTTATTTTTTCATTTAAATGTTTAAAATTTTTCAATAACTAGTAAAATGATACAGTGTGTGTGTGTATACCTTAGATATTTGTCAGTTTTTTGAGTTGCTAATTTTTTTTAAGTTTATTTGTTTATTTTGAGAGAGAGAGAGCCCACATACAACTGGGGGGAGGGGCAGATAGAGAGGGAGACAGAAAATCCCAAGCAGGCTCCACGCTGTCAGTACATAGCCCCACTCAGGGCTCAATCTCACAAACTCATGAGATCATGACCTGAACCAAAATCGAGTTGGGTGCTTAACCGACTGAGCCACCCAGGCACTCCAAATTATTGATCTTAATTAAAATTAATTTTAATTTTAATTTAATTCTGGGGCACCTGGGTGGCTCAGTCGATTAGGTGTGGGACTCTTGATATCGGCTCAGGTCATGATCTCACAGTTCATGAGTTTGAGCCCCAAGTCAGGCTCCACACTGTCATTGCGGAGCCTGCTTGGAGTTCTCTCTCTCTCTCTGTCTCTCTCTCTGTCTCTCTCTCCGTACCCTACTCACATGTGCCTGCTTTCTCTCTCTCTCTCAAAATAAATCAGTAAAACTTAAAAAAAAAAGATAATCGTTCGGCCAGACTTCAAGTTACTTCTCAATATACTAAAATTGGAGCTATTCAAATTATCACCTAATTAAGATTCAATATTTATATTTCCAACTCTCATGTAAAAAGTTCTGGTTATAGTAGAATCATGTAGAAGATATCCACCTCCAACATCCAAATAAAAAAGTAGGTCACTATTTATTCTTTTAATAAATCAAATAACTCAGAATGTAAATTTATTTTGTATCCTCATATGAATAAAAAAATTGGTCTGACTGTTCACTTATAGTTATATGCTTATTTATTTATACCAAAGTCAAAGTTGTATAGTTATTTTGTTCTATAGTTACAATATAGAATATTTTTTCCTATGCAGACAAATAAATGCAAAACTGTGACAAGATTGGGAATTATCAGATAAACCCATAAAATGATCTTGTCTATGTGGACAGTATTATAACATCTAGCCATATGTAGCTCTTTAAATTTAAATGCGCTACATTTAAATTTAAAAATTCAGGTCCTCAGTTACACCATTCAAATATCAAGTGCTTAGTAGCCACATGTGGGTAGTGGTTCCATATTAAACACCACATATATGAAACGTTTCCATTTTTGCTGATAATTTTATTGGATACCACTGATAGATCTTTAATCTAATTCATTAAATAGTGTTCATCATTTTTCTGGGAAAATATTAATCTATCAGTAAAGGACTAGAAATCATGCATACTTTATTTTCATGGATAACACTCAAGTATGGTATCTCATGAAACCCATAAATATAATATAAAATACAGTTTATACTAGTTAATTGGTAGAAACAATGGAAGGGAATTTCTGTTTCCCCAGTATTGCTCTAGGTGTGTAAATCTTGTTCTAGGAATATTGCAAGCTTTTATTGTTTTAGTATATTGCTATGCCATTCATCTTACAAAGGTGAGGCTTTATTATTTCTGGGGGCATTTTTCTAGAATAGTTGAGTAGTTACATGCAAAAAAATGCATTTGAGAGGAAGGCAGTTAAGGCTATAAATCAATGGGATAAGATATTTTATCATCATTTAAACAGTGAACAGATCAATAGATAAGAAACATTATGGAATAAAGTTGATACTAACTACCAAGGGTTAAAATGAAAACTGGGAAGTGAAGGATCACCACAGAGCTAGATATAAATAGACATAGGGATAGATAAGGTATAGATATAGACAGTAACATATATATAGATATAGATGTAGCTGTAGATATATAGATACAGATGTTATAGTTTGTTTGTTTTCTTGTTATTTCATGTAGAATGGTCCAGAAAGCCTTGGAAGTTTTTTTCCATGACTCAATCAGAACCTGTCTTTTTGTAAGTCAAATTACTTACATTCTTGGTATTCTAATTTGTTGAAAAGATTTTGGAAACTCGCATCTGGTGCAGTTGTACCAAGGGTCTAAAAGTCTGGACTTGGATCATATTTGAGCAAGACTTCCAATGCTGAAGTTTACCAAAGTCAAAGTGAAAATATGCTGTCCTCACACCCACAGATGCTGCTGTGTCCACACATGGAAATAGTCCTTCTAATGTGAAAACTTACAGATTTCGTGTGCCTTATTTTACAAAGGAAATTCATTTTTAGAAATATATACTTAGAAATTAGATGATTTATTTTCCTTGTAACTTTTTTTGTATGCAAGTATTATCTGATTAGACACAAATTCTACAAGAAAAGAATTAAATATGCAAATTGAAGCAGGGTATCTTTGATGATATCTTAGAAGTATAAAGTAATTTCCTTTATCCCCACACAAGCCATTTCTATTATTTGCTCATATTAATTAGACTTAATAGCATCTTTCCCATTTCTAACAACCCTAAACATCTGAAGAAACCAATGTGCTCTACTCAATGTGCTTTGTCTCTTAAAGTCATAGTATTCTTTGAATCATCAGTTACTTCAAAATAAAGCCAATGACAAATTTACCTCAGAAAGTTGCTAATACTTACGATCACTTTGAACAATTTAATAGGTCTATAGAAATTGTGCATAATTATGGAAGTTTAGAGAGAAGCACTTATTTAAGAATAGCTAATTAGGGAAACAAATGTTTATACCTTAAATAGCCATTAAATTTGTTTCACTACTGTCTTATTTTCCCTAAAAGTTTAATTATTAAATGCATCATTTTGTTTAATATTGACTAATGGATGGGATTTAACAGAATTCTTTCCACAGCAATGCTATAATTTTTATTTACTGATTTCCCCTTTCCGATTTTCTAATTAAGTTCCAATCTAATGTTACCTCTGGTAAAAACAGAGACAAATAATTGTTTCAGTGGGAATAACAATTGTCAAAGGGCATTTACTAAGTTTCTTGAATTTTCTCTAATAGTTTTTAAAAGGGCAACATCACACTGAAATACTTAATACATAATTGGCCTTGTGCTGTTTTAACTTTACAATGGAATTGAATTCTCCAATGATACCACAGCATAGGGATTATGATTCCCTTTTACAAATGAGGAAAATGAGTTAAAGATATTAAATGACACTCCTCAGTTGGTGATGATGATGACATGTGACTTCAATATCTGTATTCCTTTTGCTCTACCAAAGGACAACATGTAGGAAACTATCTGAAATGGTCAGCTCTAAATTCCAAATATAAAGATGTGCTGGTTGAAAATGGTGAAACTTACTGAAGCACCTAGGATCCTGCTTTCCTGTCATTTTCACTACAAGAATTCAAAAATAAAAATAGAGGAGATTAAATACACATGTTCCATCCCTCCAGGTCTTAATGTTAAATTATGGCATTTTTTATTTACCAGTTAATTAAATAGCATTGTGTCTTAAAATCGCAAAATTATATACAATCATGGTTCTGTAAAATGAGACTGAATGGTAATTTTGAACACTGTCAAAGAATAATTGTACCTGACAAGTGAAACAGGCCTGGAGTGTTTTACTCAAGACTATTTCAGTAGGGGGGAGAGATTGCACTCAACTCCCAGGAAACAAAATGTGGGAGAGTTTTAATGTATGGGTGAACCAGTAGAAAAGTACAAGAGGACTTTAGTAGCAGGTTGGTCAGTGTGATTAAGCATTCTGTGCTTAATTGTCCCCTCTAGAAGTTAGGTTCCCACCCACCCACAGTGACTGAGACATAAGGGAGATGTCCTATGTGGTTATATTTCAAAGGGACAGCTCCCAGGTCTTTTAAGAAAGATATATTCTTGGATTATAAAACTGGCAAAAGGCAGAGAAAATTTACATCTCAAAGAGACAGACCAAGACCTTACAATAGAAAATTTTCAGAAGTAAATGTTCTAAGAAAAGGGAAGTCAGGGGCCTAGAGTCTGGAAGAAGCCTGTTTAAAGTTCAGGCTGTGAGAAATGTTAAGACAGTCTTGGTTAATAATGGATATCCACTGTTGCAGTCTTTCTCTCCCTTTTTAACTTTTTATTTTGAAATAAGTTTAGATTCCCCCGGCAAAATTTGCATGACTAGTGCAGAGAGTTCCCAGAGCCTTTTTTTCCAACTCCTCTTACTAGTATTAATGCAATACTTTTCACTATGTTACACATTCTAATTTCACCAGTTGTCCCATCTACATCTTTTTTTGGTCTAAGATCCCATTTAGTTGTCATATCTCCTTACCTTCCTTCACTCTGTGACAACTTGTCAGTCTTTGTGTGTCCTTGATGACCTTCAGACTTTTGAAAACCAGTAATTAGTTGGGTTTTTTTTTGTTTGTTTTTTGGGGGGCTTTTTTTGGCAAACTGTCTCTCAGTTTGGGATTTGTCTCTAATGTTTTCAGATGATTAGATTGAGTTTGTGCAGTTTGCTCAAGGTTGTCACTGAAATTATGTTGTTCCCCTTCTCCGTTCGTTGTACCAGGCTGTACATGCTGTCAGTATCTCTTATTAATGGTGTTGGCACTTTAATCACCCACCTGACTAAGGTGGCGGCTGCCAGGTTTCTTCACTGTACTTTGTTTTTTCCTTTTATAAAACATTAGAATCTTTTGAGAATATATACTTGGGGACTATGCAAGCATTCTTTTTCTCATCATGTTTTGCCCACTAATTTTAGCATCTATTGCCTTTAATAATTGTTACTATTTATTAATAGTGATTTTCATTTCCCATTATTCCTCCTCTATCTACAAATTAGAATTCTCTAAGGAAGAATGTTCCTCTTCCCTCAATACCTTCTGTATTTCTTTACTCATTTATCTATGTAAGATGGACTTGTGGGCACTTTTTTTATTCTATGGATTAGAACCCAATAACATCCTTACTTATTTTGTTGTTTATACTGCTACATTCTTCAGTAGACATTCCACTGTGGGAGGCTTAGGTTTAAGGGGGTTGGGAGGAATACAGGAAACTGTCTACCCTCTGTTCACCCTGTATTAACTGAATGTCTTTAGTGCTCTAACAAAGGTATAAGGTTACTTCTGATGTAACAATACAGACTTAGGCACTCCATTACTGGCAAGTATCTCTCCCATCTTCAGCAAGTGGCTTTGGCTTGTGGCTCCATGAGAGCTTTTCTCCCCACCTCATCTCTCCACCAGAAGAAAGAAAACACCAGAAAAATGATGTCAAATTGTTTTCAGGACAATTTGCTCTAAAATCTCATCAGCTGGAACTGGTAATATAGCTACATCTCTCTGCAGTAATTGATAAAATTAGTCTAATCAGGAAATGTAACTCTAGCATATGTAGAGCTAAAACTCTATCATAATGCAAGAAAGAAAGTTGTCCTGATATCACAGGACAACTGATTGTCTTCTATAATTGACATGAAGCACAATAATGAAGTTCACCATTATACCATTATTCTGGATAGAAATTCTTTGTAATTTTATTTGGTATAGTATCTTAATGGATACATCAAGGGATATGTCAATCACATACTTATTGTCTGATTGCAACTGCATGAAAGATTTCAAGTAGAACTGCCCAGCTGAGCCCTTCCCAAATTCCATATTCATAGAAACTATGAGACACGATAAAAGGATTGCTGTTTTAAGGTAAATTTTGTGGTAGTATTCAAACTGTATCTTCTAACTGAAGTCTCCACCGGTTCACATGTAACATTGCAACTTGTCTGACTCCCTACCCTCCTTGTTCTCCTCACCTTGTTTACATTTCAAACACGAGATAACATGCAATATGTTTTACATGTTTTCTTCATGTTTCTTGTTTATCTCCATTAAAACATAAACTCCTTTCTGATGTAAGCAAAGATTTTTGGCCAATCTGTTTACTTCTGTTGTCTGAATGCCTGGAAGTATATCTGGAGCTTGGGGACCACTGAATAAGGATTTGTGGAATGAATAACAAAGTGGTGAGTAAAGAGAGATGTGGAGAAGGAAGAAATATAGGTTCATGTAGATAGTCTAAATGAATAATAATCACAATGTTAAAGAATACATGGCATAGATGGCCATACATCCATGTGTCTAACAAGGCTTCACTTGGTTCCTCTGAGCCCATCCAAAGCTAGTCACCTACTTAGAGATTTGACGTAAGTTTGTTTTCTTCATTGCTCAAGAGATCAAGGAAGTTCTTGATACATTAACTTATCCTTTCTGTGAGAACTAAAATAAAACAGAATAAGAAGCTACCTCATGGTAGTTAATGGAGAAATGATATTGAAATTGATTTGCTTTCCTAGTCTCAAAATGGTGTTATAATTGTGGTTTTTATTCTTGCTTTTTCCCCCAAAACATATGGGCATAATGTTTGGCTTGGTATGTAATTAAAAAAAAATTTCCTTTAGTTTGATTAATCCAGCAGGAAAAAATGGTGGTGAATTTTCCCATACCTAACACAAGTCTAGTTACTGCTAGAGATCGAGGCTCTCCAAGGTTTTAGTGTGTCTCAGGACATTTCTTTATTCATGAAAAGGGAAGACTACATTGGTCTCATAGTGCATCTGTATTTTTATTATTTATCTGACACCTGACAAAGGAATCATTTTTTTTTCAAAAATACATGATCTCCTTTTAAATTGTTGTAAAACAATTTTACCTTTGTATCAGTAGGAAATGCCTAGTATTTTCTTAAATGCTGTACACTGCCCAGAACAATTATAGTATAAGATAACTGCCAAAAGGAAGCTGTTAAAAAAATGTCACACATGAATTTTTTATTTTCTCCTATCATACCCTCACTTTTCTCCTCTGTGCCTCATTGAATTATAAATGTTGAAAGGATTTTGGAAATTATTATTTTACATATAAGAGAAATGAAGTCCAAAAGTATATAAGTATGCTTTTGCTCTATCTTTAACACAATAAATAAATAAATGAATTTACTGGTATTAGTAGCTCTTTTTCCCAGGCTACTGATATCATGTGTATATAGTGTAAATTCAAATACGATCACATCTGAAATCCATGTAATTTTTCGACAATTTTAAAGATTTGTAACTTTATGGGTCTATATTTGATTTGTTTATTTAGAAACATTTTGTCGGTGCACCTGGGTGGCTCAGTTGGTTAAGTGTTCAACTTTGGCCCCAGTCATGATTTCACTGTTCATGGGTTCAAGCCCTGTGTTGGGCTCTGTGCTGACAGCTCAGAGCCTGGAACCTGCTTCAGATCCTGTTTCCCTAGCTCTGTGCCCCTCCCTCGCTTGCGCTCCATCTCTCTGTCTCTCAAAAAATGAATAAATGTTTTTAAAAAATAAATAAACATAAAACAGTTTAAAAACATTTTGTCTATTACTCTATACCATAGAGTAATGCATAGGTGACGCTCCTGCCAAAACTGAATACATTCCAATTCCTATGTAAATGTGATCTGTTTCCCAGATGATCATGAGTGACCACCTGGGTATTATAGACCAATAACAAACCACATTGCTTGGAATTTAAAGGCACTTGTGAAACACCTTTAGTGTTAAATCACTGTTGTTATTTAAACTTATAATTCTTTATACAAATCTATTTGGAACACTTTTACAGGTCTGTAGTTGATTTGTCCAATCTGTTTCTATTTTTCGTGTGTGTGTGCATGTTTAAAAACAACTGTCAAATAAAAGAGTTAAATTTTTTATTCAGGCAGATATTATTGAGTTTGTGATATTAAGGTCTGTGAAGGAAAAGATTTTGTGTAAAACATTTACTGTGAAAATAATCCAAAGCCTTTTAACTGCTAAATAGAAATAAGAAAAAGGTTACATTTTTATTTTACCTATCTCATTCTAATATAAAAATATAGACTTTCTTTAAAATATTCTCATACCACTACTACATATAATACAAAGGGTCAGTTTTGCACTCAAGAACCAGGATTAGGTTTTAAACACAAAGAAAAGCTTCTCACAGAAGAGATATTACTTATTTATGGGAAAACCTATTTTGCAAATGTTAAAAATTGGCTATTTTTTTTCCCTATAAGAGATCTGGAATGAATTTGTATTTGTGGTCTTAAATTTGAAATGACTGTGTTTTTATTCCAAAATTATGATTATTTTCTTTAATGTAATCGTCTAAGAAGTTTGTTCTCTGGGCTTTGAGAAACATTTACAAGTAAGATGCTATGGAATTGAAGTACATTGTGAGTTTAGGTAGTATGGTGTATGAAAATGAGTGTTAAACTGGGGTTGAATTCATGACCTTTTATGATTATTCAGTTTCTCCCCAATAATCTGTACTTTCCCTTTAGAATATGTACAGTAAGATGATGCTATACTAATTATATTTTCATATCTTACCAGTGTAAAAGAAATATGAAATACATCCCCTTAAAGTTATTTACTGAATACTTTGATGTATATATTAGTTTCCCATTGTTGCTATTACGAATTACCACAGATTTGGTGACTTAAAATATAAACTTATTATCTTCTAGGGAGGTCAGAGGCCTGAAAAGAGTTTCACTGGGCTAAAATCAGAGGGTTTGCTGATGGTATTTCCTTCTGGAATCCATTTTCTTGCCTTTTCCAGCTGTTGGGATTCTTTTATTTCTAGCCACCTTCCATTTTTCGAAAACAGTGATGGTAAGGGGAGTGTTTCCAAAGGCTGGTGGAATCTTACATCACAATGTATCACTCTGAGACCATCTTCTGCTCTGTCTTCCATATGTAAAGAATCTTATGATTGCATTGGACCCCCATAGATAATCCAGGATGATTTCCCTATTTTCAAGTTAACTGTTAGCAACTTAATTTCATCTGCTATTTTAGTTTCTTTTACTATGTAATGTAACAATTTCACAGGTTCCAGTTATCAGGATGTGGCCACATCCTGTGCCACATTATTTTGCCTAACATATTTTAATCAAAGTAATTTGCTGAAGATCACTTTCATAAGGAATCGTTGCTGTTAAATTATTTTACAAACATTCTGATTTAAGGGATTATAATACAATGAAATTCATATTTTTATAACCCCCCTCCATGGTCTCAGATTCCTTTCTCAGAACATCTTATTTACTGGCATATATAAAATATAGTACCACTCCATTACATTATATTACATTACAAGAGGGAACTTAGGTGGAGTTTAGCTTATGTATATGTTCAAATTACTTGCTAAAACAGCGAATAACTAAAATGTTCACTTTATAGTATATATAATTAACTTTCGATTATTTGAAAACAGTGTAAGAATTGAACAAAATTGATATAATTAATTTTACACGTTTACATGCATATTTTCATTTCTGGTGAATATTCAGTAGAGCTTGATGCTGCATTACTGCCTACTTTTCCTTCTATAGTATTTCCTACAAGTCAGCAATCAATCTAGTCTTTCAAATTAATGTTACTTCTAGCAAGAGACAAAATCAAACAATGGCCAAGTTCCAGGAATCTGATTTCCTGTTTTTATATACCATATTGAAATTTATTTACAACTCTAGCATGCTGATGGCAGTAAATCTGCTTATTTGGAAAGAAAATAATGGGTGCTGTGTAAATACAAACACTTATGGGAAAGTATTATGTGAATGCAATTTCTGCTGTGACCTTCAAGGTAAAATATTAACGGACATGTTTTTCTAATAATGTTGCTCATTGGGAAAGTAATTAGAATACAATTCTAAGTCTGTCAAATGTTTATAGTTGTTTGAGGGTAATGTTAATCCGAGTTCTCAATGTGCTAATTTCATACTGCTGTTTACACAATACGGAAGATTAAAGGCAAGTATTGTTCTTTTGATTATACTTCACACGTATCACAAAAATCATCTGATTACTTGCTTCAGAGACACGCTGTTGCCTGAATGTCCTGCTTTGTGAATATTTTCATGACTTACTATTTAATCCAGCTTGTTAGATTTACTTAAGAACAAAATGAATAAGCCAGGACACATATTATTTTTAAAATTATGAAGAAGAAGGTGTAAGGATTGCAATGTTTGAACTTTAAAATTTACTTTCTAAATATGATTTTGTTTTCTATTAAATCAGACTTTATTCTATAGGAGATTTAAGAAATTTGCCAGAACCAACAAACAAATGTGCAAAATTAAACTCAAAAAATTAGAGGATATTTTTATTATTTTATTATGATTTTATTAGTAGTATATGGTATATAGCATTAATAATAATAAAGGAAAGACGGCAAAAATATTTAAGTTCAAAAGACACAGGTAAACCCAATAATCAATGAATCTGTCCTGAAAAAAATAAAATAATTTTCACAAAAATGTAAGTGTATAGATATCCAATGCACCATCATTTAACTGGTTAATTAAAAAAAAGGAAGAAAGACAAAAGAAAGAAAGAAAGAAAGAAAGAAAGAAAGAAAGAAAGAAAGAAAAAGAAAAAAGAGGAAGGAAGGAAGAAAGAAGGAAGAAAAGAAGAAAAAAGAAAGAAAAAAATACGATTTGCAGGTTTTTAAATGGCCATTATTGTAAACAACTTTCTTCCCTCCATTTTGGTCCTCCTACAATTCATATGACACACAATATGCACTACACACAAAAATGTAATGACTGGGGCGCCTGGGTGGCGCAGTCGGTTAAGCGTCCGACTTCATCCAGGTCACGATCTCGGGGTCCATGAGTTCGAGCCCCGCGTCGGGCTCTGGGCTGATGGTTCAGAGCCTGGAGCCTGTTTCCAATTCTGTGTCACCCTCTCTCTCTCTGCCCCTCCCCTGTTCATGCTCTGTCTCTCTCTGTCCCAAAAATAAATAAACGTTGAAAAAAAAATTAAAAAAAAATGTAATGACTTAAAAATATATAAATCAGGTAATTTCTACACTAGTGATTTTGATTTTCCATTGAATTTAGCATAAACTTAAGTCTTACAACACTGTTTACAAAGTTCTTCAAGTGAGGGCTCCGATCTACCTTTCTAGTACTTCTCTTACTACCATCACTACAATCATTTTTACTCTGGGAAAAATTTCTTCTAACTCAGGCATTTTGTACTTTTTGTTCTGTTTCTTCCTTTCTCTAATTTCTTTGCTGATTTTATCTTTTTTACATATCTGGACTCATATATTTATGTCCTGTAAAGGCCTTCCCTAATCATCTATCCTGATCTAGTTATTTTTTCTCTTTACCCTGTATCAGATAAATCTGCTTATTTCTTAACACCATCCACTATTAACTATATTTTCCATTTCTTTACATGCTTTTTTTTTAATATTTATTTATTTTTGAAAGAGAGAGACAGCGACAGCAAGCAGGGGAGGGGCAGAGAGAGAGGGAGACACAGAATCTGAAGCAGGCTCCAGGCTCCAGCTGTCAGCACAGAGCCAGATGTGGGGCTTGAATCCACAAACCCCTAGATCATGACCGGAGCGGAAGTCTGACGTGCTTAACGACTGAGCCACTCAGGCTCCCCATTTCTTCACCTGCTTAATATGTTTCATCCCTTGGAATGTTAGTGTTATGATAAAACACAAGGGATCTATATTTGCACCTGTGTCTCCAATGCCTCTATGATGTCAGTATAATGGTATGGAATCCCATAAATAACTGTTGAAAATATAATAGAAATTTATAGCTTATAATGGTGAAATCTTAAAGCAGCCCATAAATCATTATGTGCAGTTATAGATACTTGTACAGTTGATATTTGAACAACATGGGTTTGAACTGCGTGGGTCCACTTATAAGTGAATTTTTTCCCCTAAGTACAGTACTATAAATGTATTTTATCTTCTTTATAATATTTTAATAACATTTCCTTTTCTCTAGCTTTATTGTAAGAACACAGTAAGCAATATATATAATATAGAAAATATGTGTTAATCAATTTTTTATGTTATCAGTAAGGCTTCCAGTCAACAATTGGCAATCAGTAGTTAAGTTTTGGGACAGATGGAAGTTATACAATAGAATTTTAACTGTGAGAGGGTTGATGCTTCAAACCCCCATATTAGGGGTCGCTGTATTTGAGGATCTTTAAGATGTAATATCAAGTAAAAAAAAAAAAGAAAAAAAGTCTAACTCAATAACTAATATTCATTCAATCAGCAAATTTTATCAAGCACTCACTAAGGACTGGTGCAATTAATTTAGTTCCAGGCACTGCAGATTATGAAAAGGAAAAAAAATATGTACACACATGCAAACAAACAAAAATACTACTTATCTTCTTTTATGGAATAAAATTAATTTATGTGACAAATATAAATAATAGTTGAATATAAGTAAATATATTTATATTACTCATGTGTGAGTCTATGAAACGTGTATGTCTATGTGTTCTATGAAATAAGTAAAATGACATGCTCAATCTTGTTGCAGTTGTAACACTCTAACGTCTTCTATTTTCTTTTCTTTTTTAAATTATTTAAAATTTTTTTTTAATGTTTGTTTATTTTTGATAGAGAGAGAGAGAGAGAGAGAGTGTGTGTGTGTGTGTGTGTGTGTGTGTGTTTGTGTGCATGAGTGGGGGAGGGGCTGAGAGAGAGGGAGACACAGAATCCCAAGCAGGCTCCAGGCTCAGAGCTGTCAGCACAGAGCCTGACATGGGGCTTGAACTCACAGACCGCGAGATCATGACCTGAGCCAAAGTCAGACGCTCAACTGACTGAGCTACTCAGGAACCCCTTTTTTAAAAATTATTTATTATTTATTTATTTGAGAGAAAGAACATGAGCTAGGGAGGAGGAGAGGGAGAAGGGGAGAGAGAATCCCAAGCAGGCTCTACACTGTCAGTGTGGATCCCGGCAAGGGTTTGATCCCATGAATCATGAGATCATGACCTGAGCCGAAATCAAGAGTTAGACGCTCAACGAAGTAAACCAACCAGGTGCCCCTTTCTGCTTTATTTGCATTTGAGTTAGCAATATTTTCTTCCTTTCCTTGTTAATATTCTTATTATTTAAAATATTAAGTATTTAATTTTGAAAATCATAATACAGTTTGGATTGAAAAACTTAAAGAAATTTATTTCAAATCAATTTTTAAAAAGGTGTAACAACTATAAGCATACTAGGATGAATATAGAGAACCATTTTATGTAAAATAAATATAAAATATTCCCTAATAGAAGTAATAAAATGGCACTAAATATGAATTTATCAATAATTACCCTGGATGTAAATGGATTAAATGCTCCAATCAAAAGACATTCAGTGTCATAATGGATAAAAAACAAAACAAAACAAAACACGAACCATCCATATGCTGCCTACATGAGAACTATTTTAGACCTAGAGACACCTGCAAATTGAAAGTGAGGGAGTACAGAAACATTTATCATACAAATGGATGTCAAAAGAATGTCAGAGCAGCAATACTTAAATAGGATCAATTAGACTTTTTTGTTCTTATATTTTTTTATCTTTCTTTGGTGTCAGTGTAGTATTGGCCTCATGGAATGATTTTGAATTTGTTTCCTCAATTCCATTATTTGTAAGATTTTGACAAAGATTGCCATTAATTATATGTTTTTTGAATGTTTGATAAAATTCACCAATGCAATCATGTGGTCTTGGGCTTTTCTGTACTGGGAGATCTTTGATTCCCAAATCAGCTTTCATTCTGGTTTTATCTCTGTCTAACTTCCAGTCTAGTCTAGTCCTATTTCTTAGATTCAGAATTTATGATTCAATCCAGGTAACTTGAGTGCTTTTAGAAATAACTATGTGTTTTTTTCTAAATTATCTGATTTGTTTATATATACATTTTTATAATAATCTGTTATCACACTATGTATTTCTGTTGTATTATTTTCTCTTTCATTTCTCATTTTTGTTTTTGAGACTTCTCTCTTTTTTTTCTTAGTTAACCAATTTTGTTTATTTTGATGGTGGGGGGACTGGTCATTACTTTCAGTATTAGGTTATTGTTTATTCTGGTCTCTATTTTATATATTTTTGATTTTTCTTTGTTATTTCATTCCTCTACTAAATTTCAGCTAAGTTTTTTTCTATTTTTCTAATTCTTTGTGGTGTAGTGTTGTTTATTTGAACTTTTTTTTATAGCATAAATTTTACTCTAATATGTCCTTTTGCTGTATCTCATGGGTTTTGCAATATTGTGTTTTCTTTTTCTTTTGTTTTGAGACATATTTTGATTTTCTTATTTGGCCCATTGCTTGTGCAGTAGTGTATTGTTTAATTTCATATTAAAAATTTAACATTTACATTGTAGATTCCAGCGTTGTTTTATTGTTGGTCTTTAGTTTTGTACCACTGTGGTTGGAAAATATACTTGGTATGATTTCAGTCTTCTTAAGTTTCCAATATTTGTTATGTCCCTTTTAATGTGATATAACCAGGGAACTCTTCTGTATGTACTTGAAGAAAATGTGTATTCTATTTCCTTGGATGGAATGTTATATATATATATATATATATATATATATATGTATATGTATATATATATATATATATACACACACACATATATATATATGTGTGTCTTTTAGACATATATATATATATACATATATCTTTTATTTTTTTTTTATTTTTTTTCAACGTTTATTTACTTTTGGGACAGAGAGAGACAGAGCATGAACGGGGGAGGAGCAGAGAGATAGGGAGACACAGAATCGGAAACAGGCTCCAGGCTCTGAGCCATCAGCCCAGAGCCTGATGCGGGGCTCGAACTCACAGACGGTGAGATCGTGACCTGGCTGAAGTCGGACGCTTAACCGACTGCGCCACCCAGGCGCCCCTACATATGTCTTTTAGAGCCATGTATTCTAAAATATGCTTCAAGTAAAAATGTTCTTGATGAAAAAAGTTAACTTTAACTAAGGGTACTCATTTAAAATAAAGTGAAGGTGGGGGGGGATGGGTGCAATAGGTGGAAAGGATTAAGAATATATTTATCATGATGAGCACTGGGTAATGTATAGAATTGCTGAATAACTATATTGTACACCTGAAACTAATATAACACTGTATGTTATATATACTGGAATTAAAATACAAAGCTTAATAAAAATAATAAATTTAAAAAGTGCTGTAATGATGGAGATACCTTGAAAATGTAAAATTTATCCTAATTATATGCAAAATACTTATTAGGAACTAAAAAGATCATTTTACTTACAAGATGTGAAAACAAATCAAAGTAACATTAACAAATTGAATCTTTGGGAACACCATACATTGTATAGATCACAGTTAGTACTATTGCTTCTTTGGAATAATATTTTGAAAAAGGATATTGGGTGAACCCAAAAAACAAGTTATCCAGTTTAAAAAAATGTACAGAAGACATGAATAGACAATTTACCAAAGAAGACATACAGCTGGATAACAGACACATGAAAAGCTGTTCAACATAACTCATCATCAGGGAAATACAAATCAAAACTATAATGAGATATCACCTCACACCAGTAAGAATGGCTAAAATTAACAACACGGGTAACAAAAAATGTTAGAGAAGATGTGGAAAAAGGGGAACCCTCTTGTATTATTGGTAGGAATGCAAACAGGTACTGCCACTCTGGGAAACAGTATGGAAGTTCCTCAAAAAGTTAAAAATAGAACTACCCTATGATCCAGCAATTGCACTACTAGGTAAATTTACCCAAAGAATCAAAAACACTGATTTGAAAAGATACATGCACCCGATGTTTATAGCAGCATTATAAACAATAGCCAAATTATGGAAAGAAGCCAAGGAGATGTGGTATATATATATAATGAAATATTACTCAGCCCTCAAAAAGAATGAAATCTTGCCATTTGCAATGATGCAGATGGAGCTAGAGAGTATAATGCTAAGCAAAATAAATCAGTCAGAGGAGGACAAATACCATATGATTTCGCTCATGTGTGGAATTTAAGAAACAAAGTAGATGAATATATGATTAAAAAAAAAAGTGAGACAGGCAAATCAGGAAACATACTCTTAGCTATAGAGAACATACCAAGGGTTACTGGAGGGGAGGTGGGCAGGAAGATGGTTTAAATGGGTGACGGGTTAAAGAGGCATGAGTAGTGATGAGCACTGGGTGTTGTATGTAAGTGATAAATCACTAAATTCTACACCTGAGAGTAATGCTAACCATTACTGTATGCTAACCAACCAGAATTAAATAAAAACTTGAAAAAAGAAAAAAAAAGCCTACAAAAAAAAGTGGGTGGCTTTTCAGTCTGAATGACACAATGAGAGAAAGCAAACCACTTTTAAAACATAGACTAAGCTAGAATTAGGGAAAGAGTTAGGGAATGCACTGCAGGATAAAATGAATCACCATTTATAAAAAGGAAATTCATATTTAAAGGGGTTTTGCATTTCAAGTACTACTCTCCAATATATTTTTGGTCCAGCAAGCAACATTCCAATATATAGTTGTTTATGTGCCATGAGTACAGGTTATAAAAAACTTGGATGTGAGTGAAAACCATCGATAAATACAGTAAAATTTATAAGACTCAGTTTGATGCAGAAGAAAAGGCATAGGTCCTGTGGTTTGGAGACTAGTTCTGCAATTTTAAATAAAATGGATCTATCAAAGATATGCAGGGTGTCAATGCTTGTGGGACATGCAGCTTGGCAAAATCCGGATGTAAAAAAGTTAAATTGAAAATATCTCTGAGATTTCAGGTCCCCCATTCAATTTTGTCATTGAATTTGTCATTCAATTTTGTCCCACATTCAATATAATTTGTCAATTACATTTCAAGCTTAGAAGATATCCAGAGGAACCTACATTTAAAGGAATCATCATACACAATAATGAATTGTGTAACTTAAAGATACCTAAGAAGTGAGATGGTCAACAATTTGTTCAACAAACATATTAGGAGCAAATAATAGATAGATGATAGATATAGATAGATAGACAGATAGATAGATGATAGATGATAGACAGCCTATAGATATGCTTAAAAGATAATTTTATTGATACTCTAAAAATGCTTTTGGATGACTGTCATATGGAGTCAACAGTTTAGTGAGTAGGATTAGTTCCTTCAGTGTCTTCCCCCCACCCCCCCCCACCCCCATTTCAAGCATAGGAAAATATTCTCTCAAAAGCTTGGGATATGGTTTCCCTTTTCCTGCATGTTACAGGCTTATGTTAGCATTTTTCTTCCATAGATAAGAATTCATTGAACTGATTATATTGAAATAGTTTTGCTCATATTCGATATGAAAGGGAGAACTCTTGCAAACCTTGGGAATTTCCAAATTCTTTTGGTGTCTTTAACAGTCTCTCACAATGGTTAGGTCTTTAGATGGCTCAACCTTTGTGGAAGCATTTGCTATAATCTTCCTTATACTGTTGCATAATGCTTTTCCCTACTTATCTCGGAAATATTCTATGAGCAAGAAATAAGATACTTTTTTGTTAAAAAGTTTTAATACTCTAAGTCTAACCTATCAATGTGAGGCATATGCCCAACATTGCAAAAGTGAGAATTTTATCAGCAAAACAATAGTTTACCATATCTATTATTGAAGCATTCCAATATTGGAAAGACCATGTCTTAAATATGCTGCCATACCCAGGAAAAATATTACTATTCCAGAGTTTGTTAAAGACTGGTTATTACTAACCAAAGTCATATGAACCATTTTGATTCTACAAATCAATTCATAGTGAATGCTGAGCTACATATTTCTAAAACGCTTTGCAGTTTAGAAAATGCATTGTTATATCTTATTTTATTCAAATCACACAAAAATTGTATGGAGTGTATAAGCTAATATAAATAAAACTGTTACTAATAATAACTATTACATTATTCTTGTCATAATCCTCAATTTATCTTAATTTTGAAGATAAAAATTACCAAAATATGTTAACTTAATTAGCCATATTATTAGATTAATAAGCAAAGGTAGAAACATAATATTATTGTTCAAAAATCTATACTTTCACCATATAATATACCTTTAACTACATTAAAAAAACTCTCAAGATATATTATTTAAATAATACAAATCTAATGATAAGTTTAGTTGGGGTCTATTATTTGAAATATGTATATAAAACAATCTTACCTTTATTTTAAGTCTATCAGTGACCAGTCAATTGGTCATTCAGTATAACTACCACAAATTAAGATATAAAATTTAAAAATATAGGCACTGAAATAAAATGAGGAAAAAATCCTGTGACTTTAACAGCCATTAAATTTTCAAAAATACAGCTTCAAGCAGTTTTTTTTTCCCATCCTTGAAAGAAACATTAGATGAAAACACATTATAGAAAATGCTCTTTTCTGCATATAGGTGTGTGTGTATGTGTGTGTTTGTGTGTGTTTCATTTTGAGCTTCTCTCTAAGTCTATAATAAATAAACAAGACGTAGATTAGAAAATTAAAATTTAAACACTTACTGAAAAAGAGTTTTATCTCTAAGAAAACATGCTGCTGTTTAAATATATATTGAATATATACTTACAAGGAAATCATCTCTGGGAATTTACTTCAGTGTTCCATTAGGATGTTTAATTTGACTTTAATAAAAATTTGAGTTAGATTAAACTTCGAAGAATATTTAATATATTGACTATGCTTATGTGCCATAGAAACAACATATAATAGAATCATTATTAAATTAATTTTGAAAAAGTCATCATAAGCATTTAACTCAAGCCATTAAAGATGAGAAAAATGATGAAAAGTAATATTTCAGAATTGGTAGAAGATTCTAAATAATGGCCTTTGTTATCTATAGACATATAAATTGTTCTTAATTCAAAATGCATAACCTCATATATTTCAAAATATGAGAGATCTCATAGTTGTTGTGTTTTACCAAAATGTGCTATACTACTGCAAGTATTTTTGTTCTGTCTAAATTCTGTTAATTTTGTATTCATTTATACTGTGGTGATGTACTGGAATAGGAGTTTATAATGATATAGTACTGCCTTTTAAAAGGTGATTGTCTCTGTTTCTTATTGCTTGAAAAGAAAACATTTAATCAAGTTGGTAGTGGTGAAATATTTCTGTTTCACATCAAAAAATGACTTAAAAATATTAACTTTGAATTTGGACATTTACTCAGTTTTATTTTCTGTTGTGATATGTTTTTGATTTGATAATTTGCAAATTCACCTGAGATGGAGAATAATTGATAATAACACAACTATTTTTAATGTACTGATATTAAAATAAATGTTATTCACATTATGGAAAATTTCAAACAATTGTAGTATAAACTCATGGGCATATATTGAAAGACATTATATATATTTATAAGATGGATATGAAACTATTAAATATTATGTTTACCCAATTACTATCAATGATTGTCTACAAGTAATGAGGTTATGTTCATTATTATATATAATACTATTCTTTGTACACTATTGTATACTATCCTTTTCTGTATGTATACACTGTTCGTTTCTATAATTTCCAAAATGGTTATGTATTTCTTCTATGCTTGAAAACATACTTTTCTTTTTTTTAAGTTACATAAAATCAGTAACCAAAGAGCAACTGTCTTCCATTACTCATGGTCTTTAAACAGCATATTGGCCTTTTTTATTCCTTATAGCAACTTTGAGTGTGAGGAATTTAAGATATAACCTATAATTTAGAACATCCCGCTACTATCAAAATCTAACCTTCTTTTCTTTGGAGGGCAAAATGTTTCCTCTTTTACTTGTTAAAAATATACTTCTTCAGTGTGGAGGACAAGTAGTGCTCTCCCTGTGTAACAGTTCTGGAAATAAATATAACCTCCTTTAAAGGACACAAACAAACTGATTGGTGAGTTTCCTCTGGACAACTTTAGGCATTAGTTTACTCCAAATTGGAATGTCTTGTATTTTATTATGCTTACCATTTTCTTCCACTTTTCATTTATCCCATAGTTCAGTAGTCAACAAGGGACAAGATAACTTCCCTTTCCTCTTGGAGCTTGTATTTTAACTAGGGGTGGGTAGGAGGGGTAGGGGCACAGGGGCAAGTGTGACAATGAACAAATAGATACATAAAGCAATGTGACAGCAGACAATAACAAATCCCCAGGAGGAAAATTCATCGGCATAAACAGATACAGCATGAGTGTTCTTATAGAAAAAACATCAAGAAAGGCCTCCCAGGGATAACACTTGAGCAGAGGCCTGGATGTGATGAGGTTGCAAGTTCTGTAACATCTGTTGGAGGAGTGCCTCTCCCCAAGACACGGGTATGCTGGCCACATTACAGTGACAGAAAGGAGGCCGGTGTTGCTGAGACAAAAGGTGACAGAAGTAGGATCTGAGATCAGATAGGTGAGCAGGATTAGGCAGGGTCATATGGGGCCTAGGAGGTCATGACTGGTAATATCCATTATATTCCCAATAAGAAGAGAAGCCATTAAAAGATTTTCAGGATGGGATGAAATAGTTAAACTTAGAGAACAAATTGGTGGGGAAGGAAGAACAGAGCAAGGAAATCAGTGGAGAAGCTTTTGTTGAAGTCTAGGTGGAAACTGATAGAGGCCAGGTTTCATAGAAGTATTGTAGTAGGTATGGTGAAAAATAGTCAGAATTGAGACAGATAGGATTATCTGTTGATGGATTAGATGTTGAGAAAGGTATGAGTCAGTGAGGTTTCCAAGTGTGGGGTTTGACCAACTAGGTGAGCAATACCATCAGCTTCAGAGATATGAAATACGAGGGAAGAAGTAGACCAGTGGAGTCAATCAATGCCAAGGGCATAAGATATCTAGTAGGCATGGAAATCAAATATCCATTTGAATGTATACTCCCAGATTTAAGGACAGAAGACTGAGTTGGATAAATTAACTGACTGAGTCATGTGGGTGAACTTTAAAAACGTGAAGCGGAGGTTTACCAACATTTTGTTGTCTTTATTTTTCTTTATAACATTTTGCCATTAGTATGTTGTACATTTATTCAGCTTTTGTTTGTCTTACTAGAATGTCAACTCCATGCTTACATATTTTGCATCTATTGTCTCACCAGAGCTTACAAAGTGCTTGACACATACTAGCTTGACACTACTAATCAATTGATGTGGAACATCCACCAGTTAATCATAGTGAGGTCAGTGATTAACTTAACAATGCTTTGCAAACATAGCTAAATTACAGCATGTTCATACCACATATTTAATAAAACATTCTTATTAGAACAACATTTGTTTTTTTTGTTTTGTTTTAATTTTTTTATTTCAACGTTTATTTATTTTTGGGACAGAGAGAGACAGAGCATGAACGGGGGAGGGGCAGAGAGAGAGGGAGACACAGAATCGGAAACAGGCTCCAGGCTCTGAGCCATCAGCCCAGAGCCTGATGCGGGGCTCGAACTCACGGACCGCGAGATCGTGACCTGGCTGAAGTCGGATGCTCAACCGACTGCGCCACCCAGGCGCCCCTAGAACAACATTTGTTATCTCATTTATAGACCTTGGGATGGCTGAAATTGATCTTTTAATATCATAGGAATAGATTTAGCAAACAGAAAAACAGAAATTTTGCTTTATGATGATAAGAAACAGAGAAAGTTTAGATTCACATATAATGATGCTTAATGTATAAATATTTGCTAACCTTTCTTATGTATCTAAACAGTTTGATTTTAATTCAGGGTTTTGCATTCTTAAATGCACTTTTATACTGGAAAGTTTCTTTCTACTGAAGCTTATAGCTCCTCTTCTGAATTTACTTTTAATCAAAGCTCTATTGAAAACAGTTAATGGGGTGCCTGGATCACTCAGTTGGTTAAGTGTCCCCACTCTTGGTTTCAGCTCAGGTCATGATCTCAGGGTTCCTAACAGCACGCTGACAGCACGGAATGTCCTTGGGGCTCTCTCTCTCTCCCTCTGCCCCACTTGCACACATGCTCTCTCTCTCTCTCTCAAAATAAACTTAAAAATAGTTTATAGTTTGTTATAATATTTTTATACCAACTATTATTATAAGTCATGTGCATGTTCTGACGCAAAAAAAAAAAATGTTGTCATCAAGAAAACAAAAAAGCCCTATAAGATGGTGTATCCATTTCATGATATATTATTATCACTAAATTATCTTTCTCTTTCCTCCTACTAGGAAATTACATACCATGTAATCAACAAATTTCCCATTATTAAATTGCACTTTCCATAGAAAGTAAGCCGTTTTAATTAAAAAAAATAATGTTTATTTATTTTTCAGAGACAGAGAGCATGAGCAGGGGAGGGGCAGAGAGAGAGAGGGAGACAGAGAATCCGAAGCAGGCTCCACGCTCTGAGCTGTCAGCACAGAGCCTGACACTGGTCTCAAACTCACAAATCACGAGGTCATGACCTGAGCTGAAGTTGAACACTTAACCGACTGAGCCATCCAGGTGCCCCGTAAGCCTTATCAATTAATCTTCCAGTCATTATCATTATAAAGTCTGCTAGAAGCAGCAGGCTTCTATCGATATTAAAGTAAAACTTTTTTACTTCTCGATAATTGTTTCAGAAAAGAGAGTTATAAAAACTGACATGAAAGGGCAAAATGCATGATATATCAATTACAACTCTCTTGTTAAACTTTCTGACGAATCTATTGCTTTACTGGCATCTATGTCACAATTTAGTTTTGTCACAATTGTATTTTTAAAAAATATGACTGCAATAAGAATATGCTTTACTTTTATTTAGTTGTATGGAGGGTAATCTATGAGCCAAGTTAAATAATTTATTAAAGTTGCTGTTGTGTCTGTTCACTCTGGGTTGAGCTTAATTACATTATTTCCAGCCTTCATATGAATGTTTTGAACTTTTCTACTTTGCAAAAATGTTACCTTTTTTGTTGGAGTAAGAATCTAACAGGGTGATTTCAGTTTTAAACAGTGACAAATGTACCTCCATTTTTACATTTTCTCTACATCGCCTATAGTGCATAAGCAGAAAAAGGAATAAAATTGATGATTACTTTACTAGGGTACATCAATACAGTGCATTTCAGAAGGAATTTAAATGTGTGGACTCATTTCAAAACTTGTACTTATTGAAGTCGTGAAGAGGTGCAAATTGAAGCATCTGAAGAAAAATATATTTGTTTGGGTCTCTGTTTCCTTTAGAGGAAGCAATCCTTTTTGGAAGTAAAGTTAAAAAGTGGTCAGGACTGTGTTCAGGTATTTCCTTGTGTGACTGTTTCAGTTAAAGTAACAAATCCTTTAAAAATCTAATATGATACTTGATAAGCATCTTGAAACATTTCGCTTTTGCCACCAAGCTATATTGTACACTCATGTCTAATTTCTTGTCCATTTGGAACTATATGCCATAATTTTTCTTCCTTAAATAGCTGTATTTCCCACGATGCCTTGTATTACATATCATATATTTTAGAATCAACCAGAAGTTTTACATTGCTTATGTAAACTTGTTGGTAAACTTGTTGGTATTGGAAATTCCTACCGACAGCCATCTTTGAGCATAGGTTTGTAAACCCATAAAGTCCTTTCCCCAAGGTCACATATAAGACATTGTACAGCACATTAAAATGTTCTTCTTTAACATTTTCATTACAATGTATTTAAAATTCAAAAATCATATTTTTCCTAATTCTTCCTAAATTCCTCAGTTCAATGAAAATATTCGTAACCTTGGAATTACAAATATATTGTATAGGCTATTTATAGAGTTACTAACTTGATTAAATTGCATTTTTTTAAATTGTTAAACTGTATGAAAGGACTGGATCAGTGTTAAAAAAAATCCTGCCATTTATATGTGTAGGACACATAATATTCAGTCTTCCGTTTCTTGTAATAAAGGCAAAGTTCTTTTTTTTTAATTTGGGGGAGATTAAGTAAACTCCATGCCACAAGCGGGGCTCAAAATCATGACCCTGAGATCAAGAGTTGCATGCCTTACTAACTGAGCCAGGCAGGCACCCCAACAAAGTTCTTTAGTTGTAATCTCTTTCTCAGCCACTCATTGATCCCAGAAAAAACACTCTTAGAGATGAAGAATGTCTCTCTTACCCTATGATGTTTTTTGATCCCCCTGGAACCAGTTACGATCTTATACAGATCAATAGTATAATTTTTGTGGTAATAAAGTTCATTATAATTAAATACGGATCAAGTGCTCTCTCTATAGAAGAATAGCTGCCCATTTGCAATCTAATTAGCCACATCTTCCTTAAGTTCACTTACATGTATTTACTAAATACATTATTACCCGTGATGTATATCTTTTGGATAGAAAGTGGTAAAGTCACTTTTTATGGGTAAATGGTAAAGAAAAAAATTTCTTGTCTATTCTGACGAGTCTTCCCTTGTGGCACTCACTTCCTGTGAGTGCTCACTTCTCTGTTTCACTGCCAGTCACCTGAAGACCTTCATTACAGAATTCTCATGACTTGGTACATGTATTATGCATTATAGTCCATAAACCACAACATACTGTGCAATGACCACTCTTTTGTCATCCGTGTGGAAAACAAGGCAGTTCCAGAGCGAATGATGGACAGAGAAGTTATCACTCTTGTTTCCCTCCCTTACTGTTTTAACTCTTACCAAAACAGAATTTCTGGAAAATGCCTTTGTATTTTACATTCTGTTTGGAAATGGGGGAGGCTTGCTCTTTGTGTCACTAATTTACTTTAAATGTTAAAATGTTAATATTGTTAAATTCATTACCTTTTAAGATTTATATAAGGAATCAGGCATTAAGATATAAGGAGGAAAAGATAACTTTATTTTTTTCTCAATACGGTCAGTAAGTCATCTGAATGTATCATGTACTGTTTAAGATCACTGTGTTTATCAGATAATTCATATGACTTGGTGGTGGAGGTAAAAGGAAGAGACAAATACGACTCTGATGTTTGAAATGTACTGATAAAATGTTGACAAGATTGAGGAAAACAGCTTGCTTGAGGAAGGGAGACAAAGAAACTGTGTTTAGTTTTGAGGTTTATTTTAGAATGGCAGAAAGACATATATTTGGTAATGGACCGTAAGTAAATAATCAGTAGTAGTTATATGTATTTGGGACTCATCACAATAACATGATGTAATTACTAACATTTATTGAGTATATTTCATATTCCAAACACCATTCACATCTCTTTACCTCCATTATTTACTTCAATGTTCACCAAAATCCTGGGGGATAGCTATTATCAATATGTCAATATTCCAGTTGTAATAACTGAGACACAAATTGTGCCAGTTCCCCAAATCCCTACAGCTAATATATGTTAGACTGGAATTTGAACTCAGAAAGTCCAACTCCTGAGCTCATAATCCTACTTAAGCCTCCCCATAAACTCTTTTTATTGAGAAAAAATTGTTTTAAAAATTCTATTCTTCATAGTTGAAATTTCCTGTAATAAACTACTGGGAGAGTTGTTTTCATAAATGTCTTAAGTGTTTAACTTTTTGAAAATTCTTTTTAAAAACTAATAATTATATGGCAGAAAAAGATCTGGATTGCAAAGTGTTTTAGAATGCTGCCTTCATATATTTTGTTTGAATTTTAAAAGAAAGAGATTCAGGTTGCTTGTTGCCATAGGGATCTTTACCGTGGGTGATGAAACCTATCTGGTGTTCTTGGCCAATATGGCCATGGGATACTGAAAGCACTTCACAATGTATCACTATTAATAAAATGTCATGTTCTGAGATTCTTTGATAATGTTGAGAAGACTCTGAATACTAAAATAGGCAATCAGTTCAAGAGAAATGTATTCATTTCTAATATTTAACTCATTTATACATTGTGCCAGCCAACAAATTAGTAATAAAAAATGAACTTCATTTTAAATGGCAATCAACTTGATTTTAAATTCACGAGGAGATAGATCATTTCATTTATGTACATATATAATCAGAGTTTACTTCTACAAACACATTTGAGAGTACATAAAGATTATTTAATGAGTAGTCAGAAATAAAAATGGATATTAAAATCATATGCAAAAATGATGTAAAAAAAGTTTTTGAAAAATGAGACTAAAATAAATGAAATTTGAATAAAATAGTTAACTATATAAAATCTGAAACTCAGGAGCAAAAATTAAAACATGTCCAACAGAAATTGTGAGAAATAAAAACAATTTCCCTTGGGGAAAGATTTGAAAAATAGATTCATATGAAAAGAAGCAAAGAAAAAAGGCTTAACTGTTATTTTTATATTCAAAACACTTAAATTGCTTTTTCAATAATTTTAGTTAATTCAAAATTATACATTTATTTCCTTTTCTTTTGTGGGAACATACCCCGTCTATCAGTTAATCTAAACATCCAGCCTGATCTAATCTCATGGATGATTTTGGTAATCTTTTCAGGAAGTAGTAATACATGTACTTTAATGTTATATAGGAATATAAAACCAAGAATGAGGTAAAATAGAACTATTTTTTTCATATAGTTCCCACAAATTACTTCTTAAATTGTAATTATGATCTTGATTAGATTCATATTGAAATATTCACAGTTATCTGTAATCACAAACTTTAGTCTTTCTAACAATGATGATAGTGCTTATATTTTTATGGAAAATGAACTGGATCTAAAAATATCTTCAAACTTATTTTGTAATGAAAAAGTATAGATTACCTATGTGGTGAAATTCATTATGATAAAAAGCAACAATGTATAATGTTTCAGAGCTTAGAAAATATCTTTGTTGTTTCAGTAAAGAATAAAAGTTGATTTAACAATATCATTTGGGATTTTCTGTAAAAATAACTAAAAAGCATTATTGATGCAAAATTGTTTTTTAAAACTACTATTTTCCCACAAATAATGGGATCAAATCTTTAAAAATGACTATACCTAAAATCACCAGTGTTCCAAAAAATATCAACATAAAATGACTCTAAACTATTTTGACATACTATGTGTTCTTGAATATACATAATCAAACTCATAAAATACTAATGCATGGATAGATATTCAAATTCCCATGTTCTGAATATTTCATAGATCCATATATAAAATTCCCATATTTATGAATAGAATGTGATATAATTTTTACAATTTTAAATGCAATTGATTAAATGGCCATATGTTTTAAAATTAACATTGTTCATACTGCTAAAACTATATGCCAATAATTAGTCAATCTCTATAATTAATATCTTATTAAGTTTTTGAAAGTCTTTGAATTTGGGGTCTGGATTGGACAGTATGGGCCATCTGTTAATAAAGCACACATAGAACAGACACATTTAGGGGCGCCTGGGTGGCTCAGTCCGTTAAGACCTGACTTCCGCTCAGGTCATGATCTCACGTTTTGTGAGTTCGAGCCCCATGTCTGGCTCTGTGCTGACATCTCAGACCCTGGAGCATGCTTCAGATTCTCTGTTTCCCTCTCTCTCTGCCCCTCCCCTGCTCGTGCTCGCTCTTTCTCTCAAAAATAAATAAAAACATTTAAAATTTTTAATAAAAGAACAGACATTTGAAAAACATATGATATTTTAAGAGAGGAAAGATAAGCTTACTGAAATTAAAAATTCAATGGACAAAATGTCACACCAAGAGTAGCTTTAGGAAACAGGACAGTTAAGTACATGAGCTATCATATGCTGGATGGGATCCTAACACAGAAAAAGAGTGTTAGATAAAACCTAAGGAGATAAGAGTATAACAATGGGCTTTATAATTTATCAAAATTGATTCATTTGAGACAGATGTGCCTCACTAATGTAAAAGTTAATGATAGGGAAATATATAGAAACTGTGCTATTTTTGCAACTTTTCTGTAAATTGAAAGCTATTCAAGAAAATGTATTTAAAAATGTCTTCTAAATAATAAAAATAAACTCAATGACAAGTGAAATAGAAGAATTACATAGTACCTAACTGAAAGATAATTAGTTAAAACCTAGCTAATGGGGTGCCTTGGTGGCTCAGTTGGTTAAGCTTTGGACTTCGGCTCAGGTCATGATCTCACGGCTCGTGGGTTCGAGCCCTGCATTGGGCTCTGTGCTGAGCCTGCTCAGAGCCTGGAGCCTGCTTCAGATTCTGTGTCTCTTTTTCTCTCTGCCCCTCCCCCATTTGTGCTCTGTCTCTCCCTCTCTCTCTCTCAAAAATAAATAAACATTAAAAAATTCTTAAAAATAATAAAATGTAACTATAACAACAGATCTAAAGACAGATTTGAGGGATTTATAGCAGGTAAAGATGAAAAAATTGAAAATATAAAATTGGGGAATACAAGACAATCTTATTGTGAATTAATTTAGTTTTCAACTAAAAATCATGATTTAAGCAAACTTTAATATTTTCTCAATGCTTTTGAATAGGCATATAAGGATATAAAGTGAAAAATAAAATGATTGTCTTCTACAAGCTCACTCTGAAAAATTGTGGACCTGGAATAGAAATTAGAAAATATTTAATAAAATAATAAGTATTTGTATAATAGAGTTAAACTAAAGCATTTAAAAAACATACTTGAAAATGTCCTTTTGATCTAATGCCCTTAGTACATATTAGAGCTAGATCTTTTTGTAGAGATTGCTCATTTTTTTAAAAGATATGTTGTCTTTGTCTCATAATTTATTTTAGAAAATGATCCTAATGACTTGGTTAACTTAATACAATTCATTTTCAGACATAAATAATTTATAACTATTTCACTGACTGGATAGAGTTCATTAAATTCTATTGATCCTGTGGTATAATTGTATATGAAATGATTAATACATGAAGTTCAATTATCAGTTATTAAACAAAGACCACTTTCATACATGTTTCATAATTAAGAGACTATTCTAGTACATGATGTGGGTTTAAGTAATGAGAATAACCAGGTAATTGAGAGCAAGCTATTATTAGAAGCCGTCCAGGTAACAGAAAGTTCATCATTCAATGAATGATTGTTTCCAACTATAGTCTTATTTCTATTTTGCTTCCACCTTTTCTCAAGCTGATCTAACTTTGTGCTACATAATTTGAAAGAATGCTGGCTTTGAAATTAGTTTGATAAAGCACTGGAAGAAAGAGAAATAAAAACCCTGTAATTATTTCTCCAAACAGAAACTATTAACATGGTCATGTAGAGTACCTAATATATGATGCTCTCCACTGAAAATTTTTTTCTTGTTTTCATATCGATTACAGTTATATGGATGTATGCTTGCAGAGCAGAGAAGGATGAGTTTGAAGAAGAAGCATTTCCTATTATGAGAAGGAATGTGTTATTTATTATTATGAGGAAAATGTGATCAAATAAAGCATTGCTAATAAATTGTCTCATATTCTAAAACAATATCATTGTGCTGCTCTTTCTATTATTTCCACATTCTAACTCTAAATAACTTGATGTAAAGCTGAAATCTTATATTTATTTTTGCATCTTCATAACTTAAGAAAAAGTGCCTTTCACAAAGTAAGCAATCAGTAACAATTTGAATAAAAGATGAAAACAACAAAGGGAAGAATGAACAAACCAACAAATCAACAAAGGACATGTAAATTATATTTTTTGGCTTAAATGAATACAATTGTAATAGGTTTAGATACATAGAACGATTTATACCACAAAGTAATTTTCTTTCAAAATAGCCTGAATATGAGAAAAATCAAGATTTCAAACCTGAAATAGCAATAACATCATTCATAGCTAACATTTATTGAATGCTTGCTATGTTCCAGTTACTCTTCTAAAGGCCATGCACAATTAGATTTATTTCTAGATATAAATCTATGCGTTAAGTGATAATTTAATTTAGACTTACGCTATTATTAAATTTTGTAGATTCTTCATACGCACATCTAGGTTTGTGTGTACCTCTTTCACCTCCAGGAAAGTTCACTTATTCTACCAATAACATGTCACTATAGTCTTTTAACACTCTATAGCTATCCTTAATTATTTTAGTGACTATTGTGAAGATATTAAATAGAAAGAACAGCTACCATCCGCCATCTAACGTAAATAAACACTTAACTTTTTATTATTTTTTAAATGTTTATTTACTTTTGAGAGAGAGAGGGAGACAGAGCGTGAGCAGGGGAGGGGCCCAGACGGAGACCTAGAATCTAAAGCAGGGTCCAGGCTCTGAGCTGTCAGCACAGAGCCTGTATTGGGGGGTGGGAATTCATGGACCCTGAGACCATGACCTGACCTGAAGTCGGACACTTACCTGAATAAGCCACCCAGGCACCCCTGCATTTATCTTAAACTTAAAGACTGGGCATAGGAAATGTTTTGGTTTAGATATAAAGATACCAGTAAGCTCCTTTCTTATATTTCTTCTTTCCTTTTTCCCTTCCTCCCTCTCTCCCTCCCTCCCTTCCTCCTTCCCCCTTTTTTTCTCTCCCCCTTTCTTTCTCTCTTTATCTCTCTCTTTCTTCCTCTCTTTCTTTCTATGCTTAAGTGAAAACAAAATATGCATTTCAGAGTTTTTTCTATTTAAAAGACTTTCTAAATAGTCTTGCATTTATTGAAACATTTGTATGTTTGACTTGAAATCATTCAGAGCAATTTATTTTATTTTGTGGACATTTCTTTCAGTTTAGCAGTATGTTTGGGTTTTGCTCAGTACATTACTCTCCCAAGCTCTTCTTTGCGAAAGCGATAGAATTGATTAACTGTCTATTGTAGAAGATGTGTGTTAAAGTGTCTTGTGGTTATATATCCTTGGTTCAGCTCATGAAGGGTAAAGGTAGTTTTAGCCTGTGTTCTAGAAATTTTCTTTGTGGAATATTGTTTCATCTTTTCTCCACTTGCATTGAAAAAGAAAGCATATGTCATACTAGTGTTCACTGTTCAGAAAGTAAATCTATAGTGTTGTAGAGGTACAAAGAAAATGTTATGAGTTTGTACTGGACAGAATGATCTTTCTGTATTTTAAATACTGTATTTTCTGGCATTGCTTATTTTCTTTCCCGGGTAAGATAAAATAGTTTAGCTGATGAAAAAGAAGCAATCCCCCATATCTCATAAAATGACTTAGTGGAATAATGCTAGGGGGGATGGAGATGGCGTGTGTGTGTGTGTGTGTGTGTGTGTGTGTGTGTGTGAGTGCATTTGCGTGTGTGTTTGTATAATGGATGGGAGCTGAGAGAGACACTCTTAAGAATGCTAGGACTGACATTAACTAAGTTAATTTTTTTATGTAATTGAACTATATGAATGGAAGAGATAAAATTAAAATGGACTGGCATTAACTAAGTTAATTCAGAAACTATCTACAACTGTTATGTATGTGTGTATGCATGTACGTATGTATATATCTACATCTATATCAGCATGTGCATCTATGTATACATCATTTCTGCATCTCTATATATCTATCACTCAATTAATTTATCTACCTATCACCATAACTTTTATATTGAAAAATCCACTGTAAATTTTCTTAACCATTCACATTATAATTAGACCAAGACATTTAGTTTTTCTGGAAGAGCCTAAAATAATTGCATGTCCAAATAAATTAAATTTAACCAGAGCAGAACTCAAAATGCTTGGTTTTGTTCTGTAATTATCAAATATCTACACATGTTGACAATCCTGTGTTTTAATACTTTAGTGTTTTGATTATTTAATGTACTCAATGAGTCTGTTAATCCATCAAAATGGCATTTGTTGAGCTTGATGAAGTAATGTATCACTCTCTTCTGTTTATCCTTTGTTCCTTAGGCAAATTGTCTTTCACTATGGCTTTGAGTACATTAAAGATTGTTTTAAATATTACCCTGGCAATAAAAGAAAGAAAGAAATAGAAACTCTGGGTATAGCATGGGTCTTTCAGTCTCCTTCAGCATTTGTTGGTCTTTGATCTTATTCAGCTTTTGTGGAATTAGACTACTTCATAGAAATAGAAGCTTTAGATTGTAAAAACAAATATCCACACAGGTTGCTAAATTTAATTTGCTTTAGCTAGTGTGTTTTATGACATTTCAGAACAGAAGCTGTCTCAACATGAATTATTATCATTTATAAATAATAACCAACAAAATGATTAACATATATTAGGCTGGACAATCTCAAGCAGCCACGATGGGCAGATATGTCAGGCATATTTTCTAGTGACAGTGAATACACATGGAGAGGCCTATATCTGCTTTATACATCTTGTATATCTTTTTAAAATATGTCTCTTTTTAGATGTCGCCTCTAACATCTACATTTTGTTTCTGAATTTTCAACTTGATCTATGATAACATCATAGAGAAGTGCAGCTCTTGATTTCAGTCACAATTCTCTGATGTCTTCCTCCTTTATCGCATAAATTCCTGGGGTGAGAGGAGGCCTTACAAGGTCAATCACCTTACTACTTCTTCCTCAGAGAGACCATATTTAAACTTTCATTGGAAGTTGGTTTTACATCACCTTTAAGGTTAATATCAAGGGTTTGTTCCACATTCTCTTAAAACAAACTACGATAGCAACTGATAATCCTATGTTCAGAAAGTTGTTCTGAGCTCAAGAAGAACATATGTCAATTTGAAAGAGAACTAATAGTTGACATTGCTGTATGAAGTGAGTTTGGTTTCCATTATTGCTAAATTCCACTCCAACACAAGCCTACTAATTTATCAAATTCTGTTCAATCTATTTCACAAATCTGTTTCGTGTTATTTCATAGGTTTTGCCCTTGTAATGATTATTTTTAAATATTTCTATAATTATAAAGTAATTATTTATTAAAATGCATTTCTTTTGTTTTAATATTAACTTTCTAGTTATTCAGTCTTTGTTGTCTTATCATAACATACCTATTTCTTCCACTAAGGAAAGTTTTGGTAAAGTACAAGGTGATTCAAATATCGATTTTTCAAAGTAGGAATTTAAATGTATACAATTAAAATACGATGTTCCTGTGGCACATTGTAGGAGCTTTAAAACAATTGTAGATTACACTGCACATAAACACACCCTCTCACTCCTTCCACACAAATCACAACCTATTGTGAGTTTCCTTACCCCTAATAACCACATTAGCTGTTTTACTTGGCCTTTTGTTTTTCTAATACTCCTTTCACTATTATATGACATTCTGTTCCTTTCTTTTAATCAGGAGCTAGATAATGAAGAATCCCAAATTACTTTCCCAGTGGAAATGGACTTGCATTTCTTTGCACTTTTCTGACTACTTTAGGTTTTTATATTTTACTCCCTCTAAAAACTAAATTTAAAAGAGGCTTTAATAGGGGTGCCTGGGTGGCTAATTCGGTTAAGCATTGACTCTTGATCTCAGCTCAGGTCTTGATCTCAAGGTTGTGAGTTCAAGCCCCATGTTGGGCTCCACACTGTGTGTGAAGCCTACTTAAAAAAATAAATGAAATTAAAACAATTTTATTTTTTAAAGAGGCTTTAGTTAGACACTTCACATGCTCAAGGGATAAATTAACTATGAATCTAATGAAGCTTGATCTTTAAGCCTCTTAATTTTCAAGGTTCCTTTCCAAGATCCTGAGAAAAGCCCTAACAAGATGTTCATACAGTCATATGTTTGTATAAATTTCCACTTTGAATTTCCTTACATCACAATTTCATTCCTGTTGGGTGACATTAAACTGGCCTCGAGAATTTAAGGAAAGCAGTCAGTAGATCATTGAGTTTACATTTAATTTGATTGAGTGAGGGGCATAGATTTATGAATGTATGTGTTTCTCAGTCATATATATATATATATATATATATATATATATATATGTATAACATAGCATTTTTGTTTGTTTTTTCTTTACATATGTAGTTAAATTGCTACTTGCCCTAGTGTAGAATCTACTCTACTTCTGGGAATATTTCAATTGCCCATGATTTGGTTCCTATTATTGCATAATAACAATAGAAGTGCTTTCATTTTAGGAAGAGATAGAGGTAGGGATAGAGAGAGAGCGACAGAGACAGAGAAAGAGATTGAGAGAAACACAAAGAACAATAAAAAACAAACCACACATCTGTTGTTTTTTTTTTATTTTGATAGAAATCATGGTGGCCTTAAGAATGTGCCTCTCAGACCACCGGCTGCAGGGAGCACAGCCAGTTGAAGGGCTCAGCAATTGCATTTTGAAACAATCCCAGCATTAGATGAGAGGCCTCCCTCCCCCCAGACTGCTCCCTGACAATGACAGTGTGGCAGGGCTGTTAAGGCAAGTCCTGGAAGGGGTGCAGAACTCCTCTGACCGAGAACTTAAGCTGTTGCCTGCTTGACAGCCTTGGGAAACTTTTCTTGGAATTACAATGCAGTCTAAAATTCTTCTATCCACTTTCATTTCTTCTGGTTTCCCTCCCTCATTTGTGATGAGACTTGCATCATTGTTGAATACTGACTGTGTCGCCATTTTTTCTCACAGGCATTTTCATAATAATTTCTTAGACATTTATTCTGTTTTGGAATCTGCTTCTCAAAGCACCTGGATTAACGCAAGAATTATATAAAATACTATTTAGGAGAGAAATATATATATATATATGATATATATATGATATCATATATATATATATATTGGTTTGAGGGGACAAATCCAAAGCAGTACTACAAAAGTATTAGGATGTCTAAAACAACTTCTTCTATTAAAAACACATTTTAGTGAGTTTTACAGAATTTATTTCCAAGATATAGACTGATCATGTGATATATTTAGGGGATTTATGCCCAAATTGTATGTATGTATACGGCTATAGTATAAAGGCAAGTCAGACATTTAGTTAATAAAATTATGTTGCTTTATCGAATTTTTTGATTGTGGTGTTTACTAGCTTTTACAATTTTGCAATAGTTATACTTTTTCTGATTCTGTGAAATACTATTGTATCTAATTTTATTCCTAGATACGAGTTCTTTTTCTTAAAAAGGATCCCCCAGATTATGAAATCTTCAGATGCCGCAGAATGTCCATCCCATCCACCTCTAAATCGGGAGGGGGTAAAGAAGGAGGAAACCAGGTGAAGTTAATGATTGGGTTAACCAATCATTGCCACCACCCCAAATTAAACATATGGGTCTCTGCTCCATTTTGAGGAAGAATAGAAGGAAAGGGAAAATAATACTTCCTGCTAGTGTTTCTAATTTTGTTTAGTGGCGACTATCAAGAGATTGCTTTTGTTGGAGCTCATTTCCACCTATTTTGTCATGGAATTTTTTTTTTTCACTTTAGTACTAACGATGCAGCATTAGAGTTTAATTTTTTGTTCATATATGCTCTTCTTTTTAAGCATCTTATATTTTATGTATAGATTTAAGATAATTATAAATTATAATAATCCTTTCCTGAGTATAGTGCTATGTGACATTAAAAAGTTAACATTTTCCATACACATGCAATGGTTTCCTTAACACAATATTTGATGAAATTATTTGATTACTTCTGTCTACATTTTGAAATGCTTCCAGTCCTGTAGTTTGATTTTCTTCTTTTCTTTTTTTCAACTTTTCTACATCAAGTCTCTATTTTCTTTTTTCCTTATATTTATTTTTATACAATTCTGCCTCTATTGTCCTTTCTGTCATATATGTTACTTTTCCTTCATTATTGAAGCATTTATCATTTGGATCTATTTCTTGTGAACTCAAGAATTTTAAAGTCAAATCTACAAGCAGCATTTTATGCTAAATGCCCGTTTTTAATCTTCCTATTCCAGTCTGGGAAATTTGTATTATACCCTCTCCTCCTAACTACCTACCTGATCGCTTTCTTAATGTCACCACAATATGCCTATTCATATGTACACGAGCTGGTTGGATAATTATTTTCTAATATTTATGTCTATTTTTATCTGTCTTCTTATATCTTTACCAGATACAGAAAATGTGATTCACGTTTTTGGCCTGTTGCTAACATTTTCCTTTATTTCCGGTGCTAGCTAAAGATACCAGCCTTTTCATGGAAAAGACGTTTCTTGATGAACGTCTAACCTGAATGGCAGAGAAAAGCAGTGTTTTCAACCTGACAACACTGAGAAGAAATATGTAAAAAAAAGAGAGACAATAAAAGGCTGACAGCTGATATTGGTCAAATTGAACAGTTGCTCACAAGAACTGAATTCTGCCAAATTAGACACTTTTTTTTGTTCCCGAAGCAGATCTTAAATAGTAGTGTTTTACAAACATCATCTAAAAATTCCCTTGTTGTTTTTACTTTTCCCTGGAAAGAAACAAGTCTGGAAAAGTAAATATGAACTTATATTTTGCAAAGAGAGGGAGAAAAACTGACTTGCAGCCTATTGAGTTCCTTTGAAATTACCTTCCCTCTTTATCAGTGCCTTGCAATTGTCACCATATAAAACATCACAAAATGAACTACTGCTCCCTTAAAACTTAGTGTCATGTAAGTTAGTATTGTTAATATGAACAACTAAATGTATTTTTAATAAGGTCATTTATACATAGTTATACAAGATTCTACATGCAAACCATAGAAGTACAGTTATAAAAAACGGGACTTTATGTTCTTCAGAGATAGGAAAAAATAGAAAATAAACTCTTGGACTTATAACTAAATACGTCATTTTTTGGTGCCAAGATAAATGGTATTTTTTCATTGAATGCTAATTATTTGTTGCCAATGTATAGGCATACAATTGATTTTGTATGTTGACTGCACAGTGTAATTCTCTTAAATTCATTTATTAATTGTAGGAAACTTTTTGTAGATTCTCTAGGATTTCCTACATTAACAATTATGCCATCTATGAACAGAGACACTTTTCTTTATACATTTTCATTACATAAGTTCTTTTTTTTTTTTTTTTTTTTTTGTTTTTGGTCTTATTGCAGTGGGTAGGACTTCCAGTACTATGCTGAAGAGTGGAATATGGGAGTGGAATTTTTTTAATAGGTTTTAATTAAGAATTCAGTTTTGTTGGCGTATCTGGATGGCTCTGTCGGTTAAGCATCTTATCTTGACTTCAGCTCAGGTCGTGATCTCATGGTTCACAAGATCAAGCCCCGCTTGGGGCTCTCTACCAACAGCACAGATCCTGCTTGGAATTCTCTCTCTCCCTCTCTCCCTGAAAATAAATAAACAAGCTTAAAAGAAAAAAATAACATTTAAGAATTCAATTTTGTTAATGATATAGGACTATTGATGCTATCTAGTTTACTTATCAGTCAATTTGGCTTTCACTAAGGTTTTCTACTATTTTTCTGTTCTCTCTTTTTTTTTCTAATCTTTATTATTCACTTTTTATTGTTTGCTTTAGGTTTGGTTTGAATATCATTTTGTAGTTCTATAGGGTGTAAGCTTAAATTATTAATTGGGTATTTTCTTCCTCTTATTTAACAACACAAATTTCCCTCTAAGACTGATTTGTTTACAACCAACAAATTTTGATATGTTGTATTTTCATTTTGATTGAGTTATAATGTATTAAATAACCTTCTGATTTATCATTTGACCTATGGCTTATTTAGAATTGCTTTAATTTCCAAATATTTGTAGTTTCTGAGATAACTTTATGTCATTGATGTTTAGCTTAATTCCACTACAGTCTGAAAACCATAATATATAGAATAGATAGTATAGAATTGTATTGAATAGGGTAGTATAAATTCTATTAAAATTATTGAGTTGTTTAATCACCCAGAATATGGTGTCTCTTGCTGAGGGTTCTATGTGCATCTGATATAAATTATACTCTGTTGTTATTGAGTGAAGTATTTTACAAATGTCAATTAGTTCTAGTTGACTAATACTATTTTTAGGTCTTTTCTGCCCTTGCTATTTTCCTTTTACTTGTACTATCAAGTGGTGAGAGAAAGTGTTGAAGTCTTCAAATAGTTTTGTGGATTTGTCTGTTTCTCTTCTTAGCACCATCAGGTTTTTTTCCATATAATTTGAAGTGCTGTTGCTAAATGCATACATATTTAAATTTTTTTATGTTTTCTGGAAGCAGTGGCTCTCTTTACTATTATGCAGTGTTCCTCTCTACCCCTGATAATATTCTTTCTTCTGAAATCTTTTTGTATATTAATTTAGCTACTCTTTTTTTGGCTAGTATTTACATATTATATGTGTCCATATATTTCCTGTAACCTATCAAAATCCTTGTGTTTCAGGTCAATTTCTTTTTTAAAAAAAATTTTTTTTTTCAACGTTTATTTATTTTTGGGACAGAGAGAGACAGAGCATGAATGGGGGAGGGGCAGAGAGAGAGGGAGACACAGAATTGGAAACAGGCTCCAGGCTCTGAGCCATCAACCCAGAGCCCGACGCGGGGCTCAAACTCACGGACCGTGAGATCGTGACCTGGCTGAAGTCGGACACTTAACCGACTGCGCCACCCAGGCGCCCCGATCAGGTCAATTTCTGATACACAGGCATATTGTTGAGATTTGTTTTTTAATCCAATGTCATAACCTCTGCGTTTTAACTAATGTTTTTAGACCATTGATATTTAATGTGATTAAGATTGGAGTAAAATCTAATATTTTTCTCTTATCAATTTTTATCTGTATTTCCCTTCCTTTATGACTGTTTAAAATGTTCAGTAAACATTTTTTAAATGAATATATTTTATCTCTTCTATCAATTCATTTTTTGTGCAACTTAAAAATAAACTTTTTGTGGTTTCTCTCAGGTTTAAATTATCCATCTTTATATATTTTTTTAATTTTTTTAATGTTTATTTATTTTTGAGACAGAGAGAGACAGAGTGCAAGTGGGGGAGGGGCAGAGAGAGAGGGAGACACAGAATCTGAAACAGGCTCCACGCTCTGCACTGTCAGCATAGAGCCCGACGTGGGGTTCAAACCCATGAACGTGAGATCATGACCTGAGCCGAAGTTGGACGCTCAACCAACTGAGCCACCCCGGCGCCCCTATATATATTTTTTTAATGTTTATTTATTTTGAGAGAAGGAGAGAGAGATACAGTGTGAGCTGGGGAAGGGCAGAGAGAGAGGGAGACAGAGAATCCCAAGTAGACTCCATGCTGTCAACACAGAGCCCAATGTGGGGCTCAAACCCGTGAACCATAAGATCATGACCCGAGCTGGAATCAAGAATTGGATGCTTAACTGAGCCATCCAGTCTCAACTGAGACTCATCTCAATTCCATCTCACATCTCTTGTGATATTGTTCTTACTGTTTTACTTTCACTTATAGTATAAAATCAAAATATATTGCTATTTTTTGTAGCTCAGATATTCTGTTATTTTTAAAACAATTCAAAACAAGAAAAATGCTATTTTACATGCAATTATTCTAATTCAACAGCTCTTTACTTCTTTGTAAATATTCAATTTTCAGTATAATAAATCATATAGTTCTGGTCAAAGAACTTCTATAGCATTTATGGCAATGAATTCCCATGGGTTTTGTTTTATCAGAAAGCTCTTATTTATAAATTATTTTTTAAAGTTATTTTCACTCGATAAAGTATATTTTGACATTTTTTCTTTGTTTTTAGTTGTTCTTGTTTTTAATTTTTTCTTTTAGTATTTCGAGTCTCAATCCATTATATTTTTGCTTGCATATTTTTGAAGGAGAAACTTGATTACTAGTTTTCTTTTTGTTGCTGTTGTTCCTCTTTCTTCTTGGCTGCTTTCACAATTTTTTTTTGTTTCTTGTTTTTTTGTTTTCAGTAGCTTGAACTACTACTTCATAGGTGTGTGTGTGTGTGTGTGTGTGTGTGTGTGTGTGCATGCGTGTATTTATGCATGTTTATTTTTTGTGGTCTTTTTTGTGAGTTTCTCAGATCTATGTTTTGGTGTCTGTCACCAATTGTACAATATTTCAGAACTTTATTTCTTCTGCTCATTCTTTCTCTCTTCTCATTTAGTAATTACAACAACACATGTGCTAGAATGTCTGGTATTATTCTGCTGCTCTCATATGTTCTGTTCCTGTAGGGAGTTTAGGCCAACCACTACAGAGTTAGAAGGAATAGAGAGTATCCTCTTTTCTGAAATGAATTTTAAGTTTAGGGGGTTTCCCAAGCCATTCTCAGGTTCAAAAATTTTCTGGAACAAATTACAGAACTCACTAAAAGCTACTATACTCACAGGTACAATGTATTACAGGGAAAGAATACAGATTAAAATCAGCTAAGGAAAGAAGAAAACAGGATAGAGTCTGGGAAGTACCATATATGGAGTTCCTATTGTCCTCTCCCCATGAGTTGGGAAGAGTTACTTTCCTGGCATCAGAATACTGACAAACAGGTAAGCTTTCTGAGGATCAGTGTTCAAATTTTTATTGGGGCTCCATTACATAAGCATGATTGGTCAGTTGATTGTCCTCATGGTCAATCCTCATCTCCAGATCACTGATACCATGGGATCTATAGGTCTTAGAAAAACAAAGAGGCTATTATCTGGTAGAACACTTCAAGAGCCTAGATACTACCTCTCTGAAGTTAAGGGCAAATACCAGACTGCATTTAGGGCAAAGTTAAGGTTAAATTCTTTTTTTTTTTTTTAATTCTTTACTATACAATTTGATTTTGTTCTTCTTGTTTTCTTTCATTATTTTCTTCTTTTGTTCTTTCTTTTTGTTTTGTTTGCTTTGTTGTTGTTTTCTTTTTCTTTTTTCTTTTTTTGTTTGTTTCCATCTGAGTATTTATATCAAATTCTCTTCAGGTTCACTATTTTTTTCTGTTTTGTCAAGTCCACTGATGTGTTCAAGAGGTATTCTTCAATTCTGTTTTGTGTTTTTCATTAGCATTTCTCTTTAATTGTTTTGTATACATGCCAATATCTATCAAGTTTGCTCATCTAATCTTGAATGTTATCAGCCTCTCCAGTAGACCCTTTAGCATGTTCACTGTAGCTATTTTGTGTCACCTGTCAGTTCCAACACTTGTGTCTTATCCAAGTCTGGTCCTCTATTTATTTTTAACATCTTCTTTTTCTATGTCTCATAATTATTTTCTGAGTGCCACACATTTTATGGAAACAATAGACAGTAGATGTTGAAGTGGATAGTGTTTATGCAAAGACATATTATCCCTTTCGTTCTGCTATGACTTTAGTGGAACGGTTTCAGTTAAAAGTTAAACTAGTTTGGGGACTAAATGTTGCTTCACTGTAACACATCGTCCAAATTCCTAAAGGCTACCTTCTGTTTAGAGTGGATGTTTCATTTACATCAGCAACTTTTTGATTCTGAATTTTAGTTCTTCCTTTTGTGCTGTACCTTTGTTCCCTTTTGTTCTTGTCTCAGTACCAGAAGTTTTGCTTTAAGTTGTTGTATGAATTTGACTAATTGGCCTGAGAAGTTAGTATTGGAGGTGTGTGGTTTCCTGGGTTTTTTTTCCTAATTAATCTTTAGTTTTAAGCATGTACTCTATCCCTGTGTCTTGAGGGTGCAGGCATTTCAGTTCCTCTGCCCCTCTCCTACCTTTGCTTACAGTCTGCTTAATATTGTCTTTCTCCCAAGAGAAAAAAAATCTTTCATTTCTTGACCTGCACATGGTTTCTGCTGTTGTCCTCCAGTTCTACATCATGATAAGCACTTCATAGAACACTTCCCAACCTTGTCTGTGAATACCCAGTGTGGATTGAGGAAAAACAGCATGCAAGAGCCTAGAGACTCCCCCAATTCTGCCCTTCCTCCCAGTGCTTATCACTATTCTTCCAGCTAGGACATGGTTATCACCAATGAGTCAACTATTTTAGTTGTACAGTTCCTATTGGTATTCAGTTGTCTCTACTGGAGATGAGCATGTTGCTTGCTCAGTTACCTCAGCTGTCTGAATGGTTTGATAAAAAGTAATACAGCTGATGACATGATATTATACATGGAAAATCCGATAGACTCCACCAGAAGTCTGCTAGAACTGATACATGAATTTAGCGAAGTTGCAGGATACAAAATCAATGTACAGATATCAGTTGCATTCTTATACACTAATAATGAAGCAAAAGAAAGACAAATCAAGAAACTGATCCCATTCACAATTGCACCAAGAAGCATAAAATACCTAGGAACAAATCTAACCAAAGATGTAAAGGATCTGTATGCTGAAAACTATAGAAAGCTTATGAAGGAAATTGAAGAAGATATAAAGACATGGAAAAACATTCGATGCTCATGGATTGGAAGAATAAATATTGTCAAAATGTCAATACTATCTACACATTCAATGCAATCCCAATCAAAATTGCACCAGCATTCTTCTTGAAACTAGAACAAGGAATCCTAAAATTCATATGGAACCACAAAAGGCCCCGAATAGCCAAAGTAATTTTGAAGAAGAAGACCAAAGCAGGAGGCATCACAATCCCAGACTTTAGCCTCTACTACAAAGCTGTCATCATCAAGACAGCATGGTATTGGCACAAAAACAGACACATAGACCAATGGAATAGAATAGAAACCCCAGAACTAGACCCACAAACGTATGGCCAACTCATCTTTGACAAAGCAGGAAAGAACATCCAATGGAAAAAAGACAGTCTCTTTAACAAATGGTGCTGGGAGAACTGGACAGCAACATGCAGAAGATTGAAACCAGACCACTTTCTCACACCATTCACAAAAATAAACTCAAAATGGATAAAGGACCTGAATGTGAGACAGGAAACCATCAAAACCCTAGAGAAGAAAGCAGGAAAAGACCTCTCTGACCCCAGCCGTAGCAATTTCTTACTTGACACATCCCCAAAGGCAAGGGAATTAAAAGCAAAAATGAACTACTGGGACCTTATGAAGATAAAAAGCTTCTGCACAGCAAAGGAAACAACCAACAAAACTAAAAGGCAACCAACGGAATGGGAAAAGATATTTGCAAATGACATATCGGACAAAGGGCTAGTATCCAAAATCTATAAAGAGCTCACCAAACTCCACACCCAAAAAACAAATAACCCAGTGAAGAAATGGGCAGAAAACATGAATAGACACTTCTCTAAAGAAGACATCCGGATGGCCAACAGGCACATGAAAAGATGTTCAGCGTCGCTCCTTATCAGGGAAATACAAATCAAAACCACACTCAGATATCACCTCACGCCAGTCAGAGTGGTCCAAATGAACAATTCAGGAGACTATAGATGCTGGAGAGGATGTGGAGAAACGGGAACCCTCTTGCACTGTTGGTGGGAATGCAAATTGATGCAGCCACTCTGGAAAACAGTGTGGAGGTTCCTCAAAAAATTAAAAATAGACCTACCCTATGACCCAGCAATAGCACTGCTAGGAATTTACCCAAGGGACACAGGAGTACTGATGCATAGGGGCACTTGTACCCCAATGTTCATAGCAGCACTCTCAACAATAGCCAAATTATGGAAAGAGCCTAAATGTCCATCAACTGATGAATGGATAAAGAAATTGTGGTTTATATACACAATGGAGTAGTACGTGGCAATGAGAAAGAATGAAATATGGCCCTTTGTAGCAACATGGATGGAACTGGAGAGTGTGATGCTGAGTGAAATAAGTCATACAGAGAAAGACAGATACCATATGTTTTCAGTCTTATGTGGATCCTGAGAAACTTAACAGGAACCCATGGGGGAGGGGAAGGAAAAAAAAAAAAAAGAAGTTAGAGTGGAAGAGAGCCAAAGCATAAGAGACTGTTAAAAACTGAGAACAAACTGAGGGTTAATGGGGGGTGGGAGGGAGGGGAGGGTGGGTGATGGGTATTGAGGAGGGCACCTTTTGGGATGAGCACTGGGTGTTGTATGGAAACCAATATGACAATAAACTTCATATATTGAAAAAAAATAGTAATACATATGAGGAGTTCCTGAGTGGCTCAGCAGGTTAAGTGTCCAGGTTAACTTCAGCTCAGGTCATGATCTCATGGTTTGTAGGTTTGAGACCTGCATTGGGCTCTGTGCTGATAGCTCAGAGCCCACAGACTGCTTTGGATTCTGTGTCTCCCTCTCTCTCTGGCCCTTTCCTACTTGTGCTCTGTCTCTGTCTGTCTCTGTCTCTCCCTCTCAAAATAATAAAGATTTTTTAAAACATTTAAAAAATTAGTACATTTGAAATTAATAGTGGCTCATTTTCATTGTAAGTGAAGGCAACATTTCTAGCTCTTTCTCTCCTGGAGTAGAAGGCAGAGCAGCCAATAATCTTTGAAACTATTAAAAATTAATATGATGATTTGAAATTAAATGCAGAAAATTTAGCCATTATAAAGAAAGGAACCACTTTCCTTAGTAAGAGCAGGAAATATGGCTCATTATGTCATAGTCTTTGTTTCTATCCCCGACATGAGTTTTGGAGCACAAAACTGAGCAAAGATACCAAGGCATTAGGCCAGAGAGAAAGTACATCTGCTCATTTGAAGATGTGTATGACTCTGTTTGGATCTTCTTAACTCTAAGAAATAAGTGACCAGATATTCCAGAGTATAGTTAGTTCTTCTAGGGAATCAGGTATAAATGGTATAAATGCTATGAATACACGCCAACAAGGAGAAAAGTATGTTCTGCAAACATACCTTACTCAATTGGAGACAGAAGAGAAAAGGAACATAAGGCGTATATTACATTTTTTTATTATTTTTAAGCAACAAATAAGATTAATTAGCTCTAAAAGAGTGAGGGGGGAATTCATTTCATTACTAGGACTGGTTGTTACACTGAACTAAGGAGCACAGGCTGTGTCTTCCGTGAGTGAGCACAACTGAAAGTGGGTGCATGCAGGAAAGCCATGAGGCTGGGGACAGACCCATCAAGTTTCTGAATTTCTACACCCATACAGGAACAAGACTTTAGATTAACATGGATATTATGAGATTCATCCACACTGTCTCTTATACTGGCTGCTGATTCTAGACTCAATTTTGTGTTCTCAGAGTTAGGGTTCTGTTTTCTCCTTCCCCTGAAGTTTATCTTAAAAAAAATGCATGTCTTTTCTAAAAACTGTTTAAGAAGCACGATTTTAGAGCTGAAACATTTTTTGAGGAAAATCTGGCTTTGCTAATTTAAACTAAATTCAATCGAGGTGAACAACAAGCTAAGAGGAAGAGTCATTTAACAATTCCTCAATTAATAAAATTATTAGAAAAAAAACAAACAAGAGAAGAAACACGGGACTGAGGGATTTGTATAACAATAATTTGCAGCTGCTTTTATCCTAAAGAAGATGAAATGGAAACAAAGTAAATGATTGGCTTCCTAATCAGAGGTTGAGGTTCAAGTTCATACTTCCACATGAAGGAAATATGTTTGTCCTTTAAGCCCAAGAGAGACTTATTATACTTCCCAGTTCCCTACCCACCATCAAATAAGCAATTGTCCCTCCAAATCCGGTATTGTTTTCTCTGCCCCAGGAGATAAATCTCGATGGATTGTATCACTCAGAATCTCTTGGTTTCTTATTTTCAGTTTGCTTTGGCTTATGGGAGTCACTGGTTGGAGATTAGAAGATAGAAGGAGACATCATTATGGCTAGGCATTTGCTTAGCTGTTAGTCTGGCAGTAGCTGTGTTCTTTTGCAGTCACAGCTACTCTTGGGTACTTCCTGTGACAGCCCACAGTCTTCACTGGTTTCTGGTAATGTCCAACATGGGACCCTCCAGTATTTCCTTCAGGCTTAAGGAGATAACTGCTTTCCATCATTTCCCACCCAGGAGTGCTTTGCCACCTTTGTTGGTTAATCTTGCCTATCTTTCTGAAAATTGCCCCTTTTAAAAAAATAGTCCCTTCAGTGAAACACCTTTTGAGCTGGTTTAATTTAATTTGTTTCAATTTGCATTTTTTCTCTAATGTATTCATTACTTAGTTTCTCAGAGAGTGCTTCCTATTTGCTAGATTTTTTGACGTGAGTGCCACTTGTTGTATTTATCTGTCTCTTTATCTCACTCAGAACTCTGGATCTGTGTTCTCACCACAGCCAGCTCACTCTGGGGATGGGAGTGGCATTTGAAAATTCTTTTACACGTAAGAATAAATTTCCTTCTGGGGACATAAATGAGAATGGACCTTATGTTATACACCAGGTATCGCTCTTTCATATTCTCTGGAAGTAGCAGCTCAGAGTTTTTTACCAGTAGGCTTCAGTATCATGAAAAGCCTTTACAGTAAGCTTTAAACATTTGTTCTTTATCTAGCAGGTATATTTTTAGCTTTCTGCTCATAACTCAGAAAGAGGAGTTAGATTTCTACTTTAGAATCCCCAGTAGTAAATTTGAGCACACTAAACTTTCTATGACACCTCTGATTTTTATGTCATCATTATCTTTATAGCCTGGCCTTTGAAGGGACTGGTAATTCTAAGAGACTTGGCCTCTTTTGCCATAACAATATGTTTAAAGAGATAAAATTGTGCTTAAAAGTAAAAATATATATGTATTTAAGCTATATTAAAATATAAAAAGATATTTTTGATACGAACTGTACCATAATTTAAAATGTTTAAATCCATATTAAAAATATAAGTATATAATACATATACATATCACAGAACTCTCTCAAAATTGATAAAATAGCCAGCCCATATATTAAGGTTAAAATATACACTGTATACAATATAGCAAGGCTAAAAAATATAATAAGATTAAAAGTATTGTAAATGAGTAAGTTCGAAATTTGGATGTTAAGAAATACAATTAATATCATGAGACGAGGAATGCCTAGATCACGTCTTAACCCTCATACTACCAAAGGTACAGAAAATATTAGATAATGGCAGAAAAGAGATACATTGCAAATTGATTATGTTTGCTCATATTTTCTTGTCAGATTTAAGTTTCAAGACTAAGGATGGCCTTTGTGGTTTCTCCTCAGTGCTGCCCCACGTAATCTATGTGTAGTCTTGCATTTGCACAGAATGCCCCCATTGAGAGGAATGGCAGGACCTTGAGAAGGCCCTTTAACATGTTACCATAATCTTATTTTCATTTGAAAACCAGTAATGTCACTCATTTATAAATGCCATTTGATGATGTCTTGCGCTCTGACTATTCACTCTAACCTCTCTACCACTGATGTGGATTTATTGAGGGGAGGGCATGTGCTAATGATGAGATGATTCCAGGTCTCAAAAGAGAAATGAAAAGTTCTCCTCTTAATATATTCATTTAAGCTAATTCAGAGCATAATAAACTGAATGTTTCACAACAAAACTTGGGTTGTTTTATAGAATTTTAGTAATATTGTTCCAGCAAGCATTTCTCCACTAAAAGTAAATAAATAAATAAAACAACAACAACAACAACAAAGCAGTCCAAATAAATTAGGGTTGGGCCAGATAATGTATATTTTTGCCATTCTATACTTTGTGTTTGCCAAATAGTATTTATTTTACTGATAATAAATTTGGGGAGTATTTTGAATTAGAGGTCGGCTTAAGTAATTTCACTTTGTTTTCTATGTATATTTAGGATATACAATTTTATGTCTACTTCAAAATCCAACTGAATGTGAATTACATATAAAAGTTTCTCCATAATTTAGAATATCTCTTCTCATAAACATATTTCCCATTATTACTGTCTGGAATTAGAAAATCTAAGCACTTCTGATTTTTTATGTTTCCAGGCTAGAGTTATTGTAATCACAGAAAGTACTTGTGCTTGCAAAATAACACTTAACCGTAACTTAGATGAGAGATACATTTATAAATTCTGCCATTAAGTTGAATCTAGACTTGGGATTTTTTTCCCTCTCTGGCTTACAGCAACTGCTATGATCATGTGCACAAAACTGTGACTTGGAATTACATGCATATGTGTTTGCGTGTGTGTGTGTGTGTGTGTGAGAGAGAGAGAGAGAGAGACAGACAGACAGACAGACAGAGAGACAGAGAGACAGAAAGAGAGAGAGAGAGAGAGAACTGGAAGCGTGAGGAAAAGAAAGAGAGAGAAACTGATTTCTTGAGAAATAGTAGAAATAATACAAGGTGTTAGACCAAAGTTGAATTAACAATGGTTTCAGAAGTCTCATCAGATAACGAGAAAATGAGTACTCAGGCCAGATGAAGACAGTATACTTGCCATTGTCCCTGTTATTTCAATATAGCACCTGTGAATAAAACTCTTTATTTTATGGTTGATAAAAAAGCATTTTGTTCAAACATAAACCACGATGAATGTACAGTTTTCATGACTTGTAAAATAGGAAGCATTTCTAATCATAATCTTGTAGATTGTATTAAAACTACTTTAAACTATGAAGCTTGATGATTTTAAATACTTATTGGGTGCATTTTTTTCAGACCAGCTGTATCATTACTGTTAATTTTAAAGACAATATATTTATTGAATTGCAAACTGCCATACTCTGATATATGCTGTGAAGTTAACTACTGCATGAAATATTTATAAACATCTTCAAATTAGTAGTACTTTTTAATGTTGTTTAACACTATATGAAATGTCCCATATATTGTTATGGACTCATCACAGTAACTGTTAGTTATTCACAATAGAGAGACAGTCTTTAGGAGGTTCATTGAATTGTTAAGGGTCTCACAGATCCAGAAAGATTAGGCCATAATCTTGGCCCCTGTCACCTAATTTAATGGCTCTTGATTCAATCTCACACAAGACGACCAACCTAGTGATAGTATCACTAAGCATACATCACACAAAGCATTAAAAACATAATAATGTTTATCTACTAAAAGTACATTTAATAAATATGCATAAGAAAATGGGAATAATTCCAGGTATAAATTTATTTCTATAATTTATTCATTCAGAAAATATTTATTAAACTACCATTATATGTTAGGTACCATTGTAGGCCAGGAAAATTCTATAGAAACAAATAAGACAATAAATCTTTGCGTCCTAGGGTGCATATTCCAGTGGACAAACCAAACACAAGAAAAGTTAAACATCTATTACAGTGGATAGTGGTAGGTGATAAAAATTAATAATAAAGTAGGAAAGAGGAAGCTTAAATATAACAAATAGTGGCCACGACCTTAATAAAAGGGATATTCTGAGAAAAAACTTAAAGGGAGTGATACCTATGTAAATACCTAAGTGAATCATGCAGGGTTTAACCAGAAAGAGAGAGAAAGAAACAGTAGGAGATGTGTTTTAAGACATTTACTGAAAGGAGGCTGGCTAGGGAAACCTGAAAAAAAATAGAGAAGGCAATATAAAAGGACAGTGGAACTTTTGTGCGTGAGCTGAAGCTGGTATCCAGAGGAAAATATCTTCTTCCTGTGGGTTGTCTCAATTTACTGACTCAGGCCCACTCAGTTTATCTGGAATTATCTCTCTTACTAAAAGTCAGCTGACTTTGGACTTTAATCATATCTACAAAATATAGTTATAATATCTCCTAGATTGGTGTTTGGTTAGGTAACCAGGGACTAGAGCCTCACCAGTTTGATATATAATACAGAGCATCACCCTGGGGGCAGAATTCAAGGCAGAGGGACAAGTCAGTAACAAGGTTCTGAAAGAGCAAACCTAGTTTCTTGCTGGAGTAGCAAGAAAGCCAATGTGTCTTGTGCAGAGTGAATGAGACTGAACAACTATGGGAGATGGGAAGTCACAGGGATAACTAGCAAGCCAGACCGATATGTTCTGTAAGTTACAGTAAAGAGTTGCACTTTTACTCTCAGAGACATGGTGAGATATTTCAGGATGCTGATCATAATTGATAAATCTGAGTTATACTTTAGGCTATTGCTCTGGTTACTCTGTTCAGATTAGATGAGTGAGAAGAACAAAATCAGTGAGAGGCTAGACAATAATCCATAGTGGTTTGAGAATGGTGTGAGTTTTTGTATTTTCTTTATATGTTGAAACAGACCCATAAACTTTTGCTGATGGGCTGGATGAAACAGTGATCCTGATATTTTGGCTAGAGTAACTAATGGGAAGAATGGAGTTGACACCAATAAAGAAGAGCAGGACTACAGGAGTCTTAGAGAAGAGATATTGGGAGTTCAGTTTTGCATTTGATGTGTATCGGATGCCTGTTAGACATTCAGAATGTGATACCAGATCTGTGGTTTGGACTTCAGAGAATGGATGGAAGTTGAGATTCACCAGCTCATGGATGGTACCAAAGGTTGTGAGCCTGAATTGGAAAAAGATAAGGAGATTAAAGCATTGGCTTCAGGTTTGTAGATTTTTAATTGTAATTTTTTTTCATTTTTTTAAACTTCTTTTGACTTCTGATTATTTTCAAGGAATTGTACACTCACAGTAATCTGAGATGTTCCATGATGTATAAAGAGACATAAAAATCACTCAGTGGTGATTGATATTACATTTTTGGCATGTGTTTTTCCCCCAAATTGTTTCTACACATTTTATTTCCTCAATTACTTGAAATCACAGAATATATGAATTTTCAAATTATTTTACTTCAAATTATATTTAACCATTTCTGTAATGACGTCATGATATTCTACTGCTTATAATATATAACTCTTTAGCTAATGTTTTCATTTATTTTTTTCTCTACTGTCTGTTACAAATATGGTAGCAATGATTGTCCTTATGTATTATTTTAATACTAATTATATATCATCACAGATATTGTTTTCATATCACAGTTTTCATCACAGTTTTCATATACCCAATAACTGACAGAGGAGTTTGATAGTATGGTTCATGGTACTGTTAGCCTGAAATGCTAGTTTATAAATAAAGATCTATATTTTAAAGAGTGTCTTAAGTAATAAAAACACAGAGACCAAAAATGGTGTGTTGTAAATGAAAAGAAATCATCTCTTTTCAGCAAACTTAGGCAATCAGGGATGATTAAAATAGCCTGTTTACTGCTGCAGGAAGATACAGTATCTGTGCAATTTAGACGACCTACTTCCTAGCAATAAATGAGAAAAGCTGCTTAAATATGTGTGTCACTTAAGATAGAGAAAATGGTGTTTAGGAACTTTTTTATCTTCCTATTTCATGAGAAGAAAAGTTCTCAGACGTCCTCAAACTTATTCTCACAAGACATGCATCAAAGCCCTAATTCTCAACACACCAATTTCTGAGCTTTAACTTACCAAAGACTCTTCCATCCCTAGTGAGCAATTTCTACTTTTGCAAAATGGCAGAAAATGTCACATTTGACAACTACTCACAGAAATCAGTTTCACTCAAAAGAGGCTATTTGTGAAAGAGATTCATACACATACTGAGTCCTGTTGAAATCTAAAATGAGATTAAAAACAAACCTTCTTGAGTTCTTTGAGACCTTTTCACTCCATTGCCCTTTGGTTTTCTGCATCATTAGTGTTCTGGTTCTGCTGGATTCCCTTACTTTCCTAGCTGCTGGTTATTGCCACTTTGATCCCTGCATGAAAGTGTCCAGTCCGTAATGAGTCAATTTAATTTGGTAGTTCATCTAGGAAGTCTTCTTTTTTCAAAATTTAAATTAATATTTTAGATCCTTATTAGAACTGGGGCATTTTTTGCTCTTTCACCAACCAGTGGAACTGCTTTAATGAGACTGTTGCTAAATGAATCCTTGATGAGAAAAAGATTGCTTCTAAAATAATTTGTTGCCTATAACCCACTGATATAGAAAAGGGTGTAATATTGCCTTGAAGATCTCAACAGTGCTGGATGAAAAACAAATGCAAACTTCATTAATATTTAATTGCAAATGGCAATCTATCCATTGAAACTACAGCTAGAAACAAAAATTACTTTAGAGTAAATACAACTAAAGCTGAAAATCAAACTCATACGTTTAAACAAACAATCAGTTTAAATAGCTATAAATTCCCTAGTAAAATTTTGTTCAGGAGAAATAATTTTGTTAGATGCTATCTATCCACGGATGTCTGTGTTAGTTTACCACCTTCTTAATGTTATATTTGATACGATGATATAATGCAGTGATATGGTATCTATATGAAAATCAGAAAGGTTCCAAAGTTGTAATTCCATTAAATATGTGTACAAACAAACCACCTCAAACAATAAGCTGAAATTGAACTAATTTCAAAAGCTAAATCATATGTGAAAAGAGAGAAAGATCAAGATGAGTAACATTACCCCAGAAACTAAAGTGAGCATACAGACTAATTAATATTTTCTTGGGCTTATATGACAGTCACTTATTAGTTATTAGTGTATTTCATTCCTCTAGCAGTTTACTATTTAGAACTCATATTTTTTTATGGGGCAATCTAATCATGCTGTGTTTTTAGGCAAAATCATTTTAATCTCAAAATTAAAACATTTATTTTCTTTTAATAAAATAGGCTTGCCTTTTTTCAAGAGGCATGACATCGTAGGAGAAAGACTGCAGAGTTTATTAATAATCCTATTAAAAGAAAAACATGGAATGATTTTAATGAGAGAGACAGAGAGAGAATGGTATATCAAAGGATATAGATGATTTGTGGAATAGCTGAGTTCAGTTTTTGAATCTGGGTGAACTATTTACCTCAGAGAGCCAGATTTTCATCATCTGTAAATGAGATAATTGGATTTAATACCTTCTAAGTCTCTGTCTAGGTGCAATAGAATAGGTGCATTAATTCTATGAAAATTGTGAAGCTTTTTGTCATTCAAGTATCCATCAGTGACGGCTTCAGAGAGGGACTTGGCGGTGGAGACTAAGGAGCTCAGTGGTATGTCAAGTAGCAGTGACCTCGTGTGGAATCTGCCTTGGTTTTTCACAAGCCTATGTTGGCGCTTAAGCAAGATAATCTGTAAATTAGTGTTTTGGATATAACCCCGTACGCAAATACAAGTTATTAGCAGAACACTTAATCATCTTTGGAGCCTAAAATCTTATTTTGATTGCTTAAAAGTGTGTTAAAACTACTCTTGCAGTGTTATTTAGCCATCCAGGATTGTATCCCTGGAGAAAGTCAGGAAGTTCAAAGTAACAATAAGGAACAAAGCTAGGTAGAGATGAATAAAACAATTGAAGCTCAAGTACTGATTTTGGCAATTGGTAACCATAAAATCTTGAGCAAATTACTTTCCCTTTCCAGACCTCAATATACTCACCTATAAAGTGAGGATAATATGATCTACATCATAAAGACACAGTGAAACTCACATGAAAACATCCAGCATATGTTTTATAGGTGGATGTTTCTTAAGTTTTATTGAATCCTCAACTTCTCTCTCACCCTTACCATCTTATCCATTTGTTTTAGAAATTTGTTAAATCTAGTTCATAAATATCTCTCAAAATTCACCTTCCTCTACATTTCTACTGCCAATAGTTTTGTTGGAGCCTTTATTATCAATTTTATGAACAGATAAAATAAACTCCTAACATTTTGCCTTCAGTATTTCTGTCTTGTAATATATTCCAGACTTGGCTGTCAGAATTACCTTTCTAAACTGGGTATACGATCATTCCACTCCTCTGCTTAAAAATTTTGGATTGGGAAAAAAGTAGGATATGGATCTTTCTCCCTCATGCCTTTATTCCCTCTTCAAATAAGCTTCCCTGTAAGTCACCTATCAGTCAAATTCATGACCTTAAGCTGTGTTACCATTTTTCATATTTGGTATCAGATTATCTTTCCAATTTTTATATTGCTACCATAGTGTCCAGGTAGGCATTCCTCCCAATTCAAACCCTACAAGTACACTCTGCTCTGTCTTATAAACATGGCTCTACATCTGCCATTACTTCTATGGGGAATCTCTGATACTCTCTCTAGAGCTCAAAACTTCTATTCCTTCAAGAATATGCCTCATTGTTACATTGCCTTCATTCTTGAACTTTGGTTGAAACTCTAAGGAAAATTACATGCACTTTAAAAAATGTAATATGGTGCTGTTGATACTTAGATTATAGTGCAATTTTTGATTCACATTTTTTTTTCCTTCCAGGGATCTGTGAACTTCTGAGACTAAGAGCAATCTGATATGCCTCTTTATACTCCCAAATTCTCCCTGTACTGATTGCTGCACTGTAGAATCAGAGATCTGAAACATTTGTTTGAAAGAATGAATTAATTCTATGAAAATTGTTTATAGCCTATGGTTTTCTCTTAAAATAAAGGAATTCAAGTGGTTGGCTGTAAGGGCTGGGATTTTGTTTGTTTGTTTTGTTTTGTTTGTTTAATTAGGAATTTAAGAGTCTTATGGGGAAGAAAATAAGGTCTTTCAAGTCTGACCAAGGAATAAGGTATCAGTTTTATAAATGAAAAAAAGATTATACTGGAAAACGCTCAAGAGTATAGAATAATTCTTAATTATCTTCACTAAGGTAATAAAAGCAATATAGACAGCAAAATTAAAATATCTAAAAACCTCTTGAATACCACCTACCACTTCTGCTTTCCTTCATGCCTTCTCATTGACTACTCAACTAGTGCAGTTGGGTTTTGCTATAAACTCACCATCTTATAGCAGTTAAAATTTTTCATGTTAGTAAACACAGGATGTTTTTATCCTCACCCAGTGTAATTGACTACTTTTATTATCTTAAAGATTTCTATTTATTTTTGTCTTTTCTGACATCACATTTTCCTATATATGTTCTCATCTCTCCATCAACATTTCCAAAATTCTTTGCTGAGTCCTCCTCTATATGTCGGCCTGAATAAGGGCTCAACCATAGTCCTATTAACAAAAATCTGATAAAGGGATATCATTTCACATTTTGAAATAACACTTATAAGTAGATTATTGACAAATTCATGTATTTCTAAAAGATGAACACTTGGGTTCCTCTCCCAAATATATTTCTATCGCCTAACCTGGTCCTCCACATCTCATTAGTGTCATCACTATCATTTGCCAGAAGTGAAAAGTTATTTATTTATCCCTTTACCTCATTTTGCCTCTTTTATTTTTTTTAATTTTTAATTAATTAATTAATTTTGAGAGAGAGAGAGAGAGAGAGAGAGAGTGTGTGGGGGGTGGGGGGCAGGGACAGAGAGTGACAGAGGATCCCAGGCAGGCTCCACGCTGACTGCAGAGAGCCTGATGCAGAACTCCATCTCAGGAACTATGAGATCATGAGCTGATCTGATGTCAGATGCTTAACCACCTGAGCCACCCAAGCACCCCTCAGCTTACCTCCTTTAAAACTAAGGAATATGGAGGGACACCTGGGTGGCTCGGTCGGTTAAGCAGCTGACCTCAGCTAGGGTCATGAGCCCCTGGTTAATGGGTTCTAGCCCTGCGTTAGGCTCTGTACTGATAGTTCAGAGCCTGGAGCCTGCTTCTGACTCTGTGTCTCCTCTCTGCCCCTCCCCGACTCATAGTCTATCTCTCAAAAATAAATAAAACATTAAAAAAAAATAAAGAAAAAACCCCCTAGGGAACATTGACTCTAAATTGTGTATTCTCTCAACCTTACCTGTCAATACTGGCATTTGCCATAGACTCCTAACTAGATCCTGTAACTCCAATCTTTATTCCTTTCCACAGCAGCCAGAGTGACATTCTTAAATAAATACCACTTAAATGTCTCTTTACTCTATAAACACCTTCAGAGAATCTCCATCTAATTAAGAATAAAACCAACATTTTTTATCATAGTCTTCAAGGTTCTTAGGTATCCTACACTTTCTCAACTCTTCAGTCTTTGATGTTCCTTCCTCTTCCCCTAGTCATCTTTAAATTTTTCCTTGCCTCAGGGCCTTTGCACATAGTCTTCCTTCGGTGTACTTTCACTGAAGCTAACCCCAGTCATCCTTCATATCTCTATGCAAATGATACCAACTCAAAGAAGCATTCATCAATTATCCTAAGTATACAGCCTGTCCTCCTTGTTCTGTAACTTAGCAATATTCACACACTAATTAAAATTTTAATATATTATTCTACAGATGTCTCTTTTAAAAAAAAAATTCTGGGGCGCCTGGGTGGCGCAGTCGGTTAAGCGTCCGACTTCAGCCAGGTCACGATCTCACTGTCTGTGAGTTCGAGCCCTGCGTCGGGCTCTGGGCTGATGGCTCAGAGCCTGGAGCCTGTTTCCGATTCTGTGTCTCCCTCTCTCTCTCTGCTCCTCCCCCGTTCATGCTCTGTCTCTCTCTGTCCCAAAAATAAATAAACGTTGAAAAAAAATTAAAAAAAAAAAATTCTGCTCACTCTTTAGGATGTAAGCCACAAGAAGTCATGTAGGCCACGTAAAGTCCACTGTGCCTAGAGAGTGAGTACGCATTCAACAGACAATTTGAAGATTAAAAAAAAAAGGGCAAGTATAAACATGAATATGCATGCTTGGTGAACAACTTTCTAATTTTGTCCAGTTTAGGTCTGCAAAAGTCCGCTTACATTGTAGCAGGCAGGACAGCACAGAAAACTATAGAACATGAATATATACTCCTAGAAGCTCTATGAAGTAGGTGTTATTTCTATAGAAATTTGTGGAAAATTGTGGATACAAAGATTATGCAGTTTGCTTCTATGCTTTGAATTAGAGTAGTTACAAAAGTCTACATCATGCATTCTGAACCAGAATACTGCACTACCTTTGAACAGGTCTATGATCTCTTTAATTTCAGCAGAATTTCAGGTAATGGAGGTTCCCTGTTACTATGTGGGATCAAGATCCCACATGAAAAACAGTTACTGTTGAAATGTTTTGGTGATATTTAATGTTAAAGAAGGAAAAATTTTAGAAGTTGTAGGCTTTCTGCTTCTAAGAGTTACTTGTATTTGCCAAATTCTCCAAACAACCATCAAAAAGATAGAGTCTTCTTTTTTAAAGAGTAAAACTTTTATTTAACTACTTACTACTGATTTTCAAGTTTCTGTTAGTTTCCATACAATTGCATGTACAGTTGTCAGACGTGTTAAGCAATAGAACTTAAATTGATGAGACTTTAAAAACATCTGAACATGCTGACTAGTGCGGTTACTTAATGTGAAAAGAACAAGAAATAAATCTGCCCAATCTAGTTGAAGGAGAGAGGAAAGCAAACAGTAAAAAGAGATTTTTTATGTTTCTCCAAAATAATGAGGGTGAAAATGAGCACTCACTTCAAAACAAGAATATATGTGTGTATATATATTTAAATTAAACCTTATCTCTTCAGCATAACCGTATTGGCTACCGACTGTAGAGCAAGTATTTTATTTGTACATAAGAACTGTAATGTGAATGAAAGATAAGAAAAAAGTCTGAAGACATATTAATAATCATAAGCTCTGCATGCTCGAAAGATTTAGCCAGGACCCAGTAGGATGTGGAGATACTTATAAATATAGTTTTTATTGTTAAATCATGAGAAAACTGTAACAAAATATTTCCAAAAAGTTTAAATTGAAAGATTCTTCTGGAAAAGACATTTAGATTAAGTATGTAGTATAGATTCACTTTGTATAAATAAAGCTATACATATTTTTATGTTTAAACATTTCCTTACTCTAATCAGGAGGAGGAAATTCTAAACAAAGTTGGGATTTCAGATTAAGTTCCATGCTCAACCTGATCCCTCAGGAAGCTCTGGAGAGTAAACTACACCCCACGGTTTATCTGTCTAGAGGCAAAGGAGCTGGATTTTACAATTCCAAATCTGTCAGTGTTTGGCTACAACCACTCTGGGGGGATGAAGATGGGTAAAAAAAAAAATTCCCAATTATTTCTGGCTTTTCATCCACAGGCAGCTCCAGTGCTCAAGGGCATTCATGTGAATAAATTTACAAGAGTAAACTCTTAACTGCAAAGCACAGAGATGCTGGTAAAGGAGCTCTGACCTGGGAGAGTGGTCCATGGGGATGGGAGTGAGCCAAGAGGGCATCAACACTGTCCACTGTACAAACCTTTTTTTAAAATAATCATTTTTATTGTTCTCTCTAACAAACTCACCCACTGCTAATTATAGGATGCATTTTAATATGTGATAGATGTGATGGAGGCGTGAATTAAAAGAGCATTTTAAAATATTGCAATGGGAGGGACACCTGGGTGGCTCAGTTGGTTAAGCATCTGACTTCCTCTCAGGTCATGATCTTGTGGTTCGTGAGTTCGAGCCCCACATCAAGCTCCCTGTTGTAAGCACAGAGCCTGCTCGGATGCTCTGTCCCCCTCTCTCTCTGCCTCTCTCTTTTTGCCCTTCCTCCACTCATGCACTCTTTCAAAAATAATCTAAACATTTAAATAAACAAATAAAATATCGCAATGGGAAAAAGTACTTAATATGCAAAAAGTAAGATCAAATGTCCTCCATAATCTGGGATTGAAAAATACATTATTCACGTAACCAAAGTCCAAATTCTGTCAATGAAAATATTGGATATTCTATAATACGGTTGGATTGAACAAGTGTTAAAACCATTTAAGACATAGTAATGTGGAGAGGATCTATGTGGTATTCCTAACAAGAGCATTCAGAGTATTCTCAGAGGGACTCTGTTTAAGTTTACTGGAATACTTTTTGTGGTTGTTTTTTTAGAAATTCTTCTTGTCATCAAGACTGGGGCATTTTTATATTTTAATAAAAGCATGAGTCTTTTTTTATTTTTTATTTTTTTTTTAATGTTTATTTTTGACAGAGAGAGAGAGAGAGACAGAGCATGAGCAGGGGAGGGACAGAGAGAGAAGGAGACACAGAATCCGAACCAGGCTCCAGGCTCTGAGCTGTCAGCACAGAGCCTGACACTGGGCTCGAACTCACAGACCACGAGATCATGACCTGAGCTGAAGTCAGATGCTCACACGACTGAGCCACCCAGGCGCCTCAAAAGCATAAGTCTTTTAAAAAAGATTTTATTCGGGGCACCTGGGTGACTCAGTCGGTTAAGTGTCCGACCTCAGCTCAGGTCATGATCTCATGGTTCATGGGTTTGAGCCCCAAGTCAGGCTCCGTGCTGACAGCTCAGCCTGGAGCCTGCTTCAGATTCTGGGTATCCCTCTCTCTCTGTCCCTTCCCTGCTCATGCTCTGTCTCTCTCTCGGTCAAAAATAAATAACCATTAAAAAAAAACCCTCTTATTTAAATTCCAGTCAGTTAGCATACAGTGTAAGTGCACTCTATAGTGATTCAACACCTTCATACAACACCCAGAGCTCATCACAACACCTGCCCTTCTTAATACCCATCCCTTATTTAACCCATCCCCCCTGCTCTGGCAGCCATCAGTTTGTTTTCTACAGTTAAGAGTGTGTTTCTAGGTTTGCCTCTCTCTTTTCCCTTCCCTTTGCTCATTTGTTTTGTTTCTTAAATTCCACTTCTTTATTCAGCCGTTGATAAGCACTTGGGCTGCCTCCATAATTGGGCTACTGTACATAATGTTGTTATAAACATCAGTGTGCATGTATATCTTTGAATTGGTATTTTTGTATTCCTTGGGTAAATACCCAGTGGCACAATTGCTGAATTGTAGGGTAGTTCTCTTTTTAACTTTTTGAGGACTCTCCATACTGCTTTCCAGAATGCACCAGTGTGCATTCCCACCAGCAGTACAAGAGGGTTCCCCTTTCTCCACAGCCTTGCCAACACCTGATATTTCTTGTGTTGTAAAAATATCAGTCTTTTAAAGAAATAAACATTTTTAGTAATTTCATACTAAATGTCCTAATTATGTTTTTTTAATGCAAAAGTAAAGCAGTTTGAAGTACCAGCTTATGATCTTCGTTACTAGCAGATGAACCGTGACTACATTGCTCTTACAAAATCATGAAGTCATTTATTTATTCAACAAATACTTAATTCAAAAGTGCTAATAGTGTTAGGCAATATACTAGGTCATAGAAACACAGAGATTAATGAAAACTATATTCTGCCTTCATGGAGTTCACAGTTCTTATGATGATCAGTATCCCATTCTGTCATTTAGCACACTGCAATACGTAATCGACTACCTACAAGCCATCAGTTTTGTGGATAGCCATATGCTGAGTTACTTTCAAAAATTTCCTTGAAGTTTTCTACAAAGTAACCATATAAAGATAGATATATCATTATATTTGATGCCAAGTTTCTGCTAAGGTGAATTATGTCATTTTGAAAAAAATATTATTAAAGAACTGCTTCTCACATTGGAGGCCATAATTTTTACCACAAATTTTGATATGTCCAATCTGTGAAGATTTTTTATAATAATAGTAATGGAGGTATTGTTTCAGTATGAATTTATAATACAATGAGAGTTAAGAATTTATAATGTACGAATATAACACGGAAGAATGTAAGAATGACGGAAGAAATATTACAAAATGAAAAAAGTTATTTACTATAGAATTCAGTTTATTTTAATCCATGCAAAGTAGGTCTACGATACAAAACAAATTAGATAAGACAGGGATAAATATAAAGAAAAAGGGTGAAATAAATAATAATAATTCATCACCAGAGATAAATAACTTTAGACTTCTGGTTAAGTATTTTTTAGACTTCTCTGTATATGCATATAGAGTGTTTTCCCACAACACTGAGATTATACTATGTCCATTGTTTACTAGAATGTAATTTTTATTTAGTACTATAATGTAAAAAGTACCCTTTATCTTTAAATGTAGTTCTACATAATCATTTTCAAAGTCAAATTACTATTCTACTTCAGGAGTAAGCGGTAATTATAAAAAAATTAGTCCTTTTGAATTTTGAGGATTGTTTAATATTTAGGTTATACAACACGTGGCCAAAATTCTCCTTATAAAGTAGATCATAACTGATACATCTCTCAGTACTATTGAGTGATAGATTTTTCCTTACCTTCTTCCAGTTCTGTGTTTCATTAATATTTTTATCTTAGCTTTGCATGTGTGTATTTGTGAAATACTCATAACCTCTGTTTGGTCATCTTCCTATTTCTTTTTTGTCTTAAGAGATCCTAATTATTAAGATCTGAAATATGTACCGTAGATAATATGTTACTTAACATCATCGGATTGTATAAGACAGTTAATTTTAATATATACTTAAAATTTTCAGTTTTATGTATTCTCACTTTATACTTTCAGTATTATTCTTAGGAGATCATTTACTTTAGGAGGTCATTTATTATTCTTAGGGCTCACAATTGTATGAAATTTAACCTATATTTTTGTTAAAATGTATGATTTTATGGTTTACAGTTTCAATGCTTTTCTTGTATATTAATAGTGGTATCAACATCTTCTTTAAAAAAATTACTTTTTCTACTCAAATAAAATAACTTCCAGTATCAGCATCATACTGCTTCAGAGACTGTAGCTTTATTATCTGTTTTATTTAAAGTGAATCCATTTTTCCCTTTTGCATAATTTATAAATTTTATACATATACGTATATGCATTTAATTTTATAGGTTAACTTTAGAATCATGTTATTAACTATACAGAAAATCTCTTGGAGCTTTTGATCAGAATTAAATTACATTTATAGAACCAAAAAAAAAATAGAATCCTTAAAAACATCATTTTCCCATTCAAGGACATGGAATAAATGTTACTACACTTTTAGAGTTGTCTTCACATGTTTTATAAACATCACTTATATGTTTATGCTGACTATATATTTACATTTTTTTTAATGTTTATTTATTTCTATGAGAGAGAGAGAGAGACAGAACACGAGCAGGGGAGGGGCAGAGAGAGAGGAAGACACAGAATCTGGAGCAGGCTCCAGGCTCTGAGCTGTCAGCACAGAGCCCCTCGCGGGGGTTTGAACCCACAAACTGTGAGCTCAGGACCTGAGCTGAAGTCAGACACCCAACGGACTGAGCCACCCAGCCACCCCAATGCTGACTATACATTTAGTAATGCTCTTTTGATTGGAGGAGTTTCCCATTCTGTTTTTCTACCTGGATATTCTTTGACCATATGAAACTTTATTTTTAAAACTTGTAATTAATCATTTTATCTTATTCACTTTTTATATTCTTTCTTTTATCATTTCCCAGCTATTTTTAAGTTTTATATATTTTAGATGAATGATCACATGATGTACAAATGATTAGGGTTTTTTCCCCCCTAATATGTACCTCTTTCATCCCTTTCATTATTTATTTCAGGGTCAATAATTTTTTAATTTATATAGTAATGATGTTCACAAGCATTTTAATAGTCTTACTGATTTTAATGGTCTTACTGATTTCACTATTAATTAATATGTTGAATAGTTTCAGACTATTCTGTAATAAACTTAAGCACGATATCTAGTAAATGATAAATATTATAACCAGTGTCCTCACATAAGTTTTCACTTCCCCATTTTAAGTAATAGCAAACATAGTTAACATTTTCTGGAAACTTACTATGTTTGAGGCAGAATTACAAGCACTTATGTACATTTATATTTAATTTTCACAATAAAATTATTAAGAAGATAAAACAGACTAAAAGGCATGGAATCTGGGATTTGAATTCAGGTTGTCTGGGTTTAGAGCCCTTTGTATGTATGAAACTGATCTGCTGCATGTCAGTATCTGGCGAAACCTTAGCTACTCTGTGATATAGAACCAACTCTCCCATGTTTGGATCAATATTCCTAAGGACAGCATTAAGGGAAAAACGAATTAAATTTCAGATGTGCTGAATTGGAGTATCCCTGGGATATCGAAGTGAAGAGCTCTAGTAAACGGTGATCTATATTGATTTCATATTCAGGAGAAGAATCCCAGGGTTTTGTATTAGTCAGGATTCAGTCGGCTTAGCTGGGTGAGCATTTCCCAAGTTGAGTCCTGTTGTCGTTGGGCCCTAGTTATAAGTCTGGTGGTCTGTAGAGGAAATGGAGGCAAATGTTAAAGAGGGCAAGCAATGCCTTCTAAGGGATCAGTTTTATTCGCATATTTTTCAGACTCCAAGCAAAAGAGAAGTCTTTTTTTTTTTTTTCACGTTTCTTTTGTGCCTGGTTTATTTCACTTAGCAAAAAGTCCTCCAGCAATTAAACGTCAGAAACAGTTTAAAAATGTTACTCTTTTTTTTTAAAACTTTTTAAGTTTATTTATTTATTTTTGAGAGAGAGAAAGACAGAGAGGGGAAGGGCAGAGAGAGAGGGAGAGAGAGAATCCCAAGCAGACCTCGCACGGTCAGCACAAAGCCTTATGCGGGACTCAAACTCACGAACCCTGAGATCATGACCTCAGTCGAAACCAAGAGTCAGATGCTTAATTGACTGAGCCACACAGGTGCTCCCAAAAATGTTGTTATGCTTAATGATATCTCACCAAATATTTACATTAACTCATAGGAAACACAAAGGTTTACTGTGGCATATTCTTTTATTTATTTATTTTTGGTCATATTTTACTATTTTTAAATTTAAATTCAAGTTAGTTAACATACAGTATACTATTGGTTGCAGGACTGGAACCCAGTGATTCATCACTTCTATATGACACCCAGTGTTCATACCAACAAATGCCCTTCTTAATGCCTACCACCCCTTTACCCATCCCCCCATCCATCTCTCCTCCAGCAACCCTGTTTGTTCCCCATATTTAAGAGTCTCTTATGGTTTGCTTCCCTCTCTGTCTTTATCTTATTTTTCTCTACCTTCCCCTAGGTTCACCTGTTATATTTTTTAAATTCCACATATGAGTGAAATCATATGATATTCGTCTTTCTCTGAGTGACTTATTTCACTTAGCATAACACACTAGTTCCATCCATGTTGCTGCAAGTGGCAAAATTTCATTCTTTTTTGATCACCCAGTAATATTCCATTATATGTATATACCACATCTTCTTTATCCATTCATTCTGTTGGAATGGCTAAAATGAACAACTCAGGAAACAACAGATGTTGGCAAGGATGTGGAGTAAGGAAATACTTTTGCACTGTTGGTGGGGATGCGAACTGGTGCAGCCCCTCTGGAGAACAGTATGGAGGTTCCTCAAAAAATTAAAAACAGAACTACCCTAAGACCCAGAAATTGCACTCCTAGGTATTTATCCGAAGGATAAAACCATGCTGGTTCAAAAGGGCACATGCACCCCAATGTTTATAGCAACATTATCAACAATAGCCAAATTATGAAAAGAGCCCAAATGTCCATCAACTGATGAATGGATAAAGAACAAGTTTTATTCAACCAATAGGGAGGGGAGTGGGAGCTAGATCATTTCTTCAGGCACGGAATTCAAGGGAATCTAGATCATCCAAATTCTGAAGTGGATGTTCCCATTTCAAAAATCAGGATTTCACTTGGTCCTTATATGGTCGTGATTTTAACAAGGATGACAGCCTTTTCCCCTAAAGTTCATCCACTCTTACACTTACTATGTTATGCTTTTTCAGCTCTATCTGTCCTTCAGTTTAGGAAGAAGAGTAATTTACTACTTTTAAAATTTGAAGTACCTAAAGAGTTGTTTTAAAACTCAGAAATTCAGAACTCATTAGTAAAAGCTATGGTTTCTTTGGAAACATATTTCCTGCAAAAATTTTTGAAGCTGTTGAAATTTGAGTCAGTTCCACATGCCCATAACCACTTTGATGACATAGCTCTGTACAACTTTATTTTTTCCACTTTTTTTTTTAACCCTATCCCTCTTTTTCTTAACTTAAAAGCAACTTGCTTTTGACTGTCTGGAACAATATAAGGGTGCAGCTACACCCTAATCTTAACATTAACAAGAAAAATTTTAGTGTGCTTTTATTGATCAAAGTCTTTTTAAATCCCATTTCTTGCTGCTGGAGTCTAGCAGTTGTCTGCTTTTACAACTCTGTAAGGTCACTTTCATTTCTGCCTTGGAACTCCGCCAACTTTTCCTCTCAGTCTTTTTTGTAATAACTTGTTAAAAACAGGCATCTCCGACCACGACACTCTTTCCCCTACTGGTTTAATATGGGGACATTTGCCTGCAAACTTATTATAAGTAGTGCTTTACAAAATGACTTGCTGTGGCATACACCAGATCTCCATCTGTCCAGCCTTAGATTGATTATCCACTCTCTCTGCCGCTCTCTTTTTCATCCACTACAAGTCACCAAGCCAATATTACAGATGTTAGGGGCTATTCTGGCTGTTATTGTCGTAACAATAACCTATTGGGTATAGCAATTTCTGTACTTGTTATTATAGGAAAGGCTGTACTGCTAGCATTATATATGAAGATATCAGGGGCTTAACATGCTAATTATTTATGTCTTGTTTATATAACAGGCAGATTTTACTCACGTACTTATCTGCCATCCTGAAGCTCTGAAACTTAGTACATAGGATCTCCAAGAATGTCGTGGCAGGAAAAGAGAGAGAGAGGAACCATATAGGTTCTACCAGACAGAACTAGTCCAGGCATCAAGCTAAACCTGAAGCTTTAAAATAGGAGGACATGAACATTTCGTGAGAGTTAACTATCTATGCCATCTCTCTCTCTCTCTCTCTCTCTCTCTCTCTTTTTATTTCCTGTAATTAGCAACAGTTTAAAGCTAGAGAATGAAGTTTTAGAAAAGCGTACATATTTTCCCTTCCTGGTACACAGTGTCGTGGGTAAATGGTTGTGAGTCTCTTTGGGGGTAAACTGCAAAAAAAAGATTGCTAGTGTAATATTTTAGTAGTGTCATAGAATCCTCACTTAGAAAGTTGGGCCACCTCTATTTGCAGGGCTCCTGGGAATGAAAAGTAGATCAGACTGGGGCCTGGTTAAGTGGGTCGAAGTCTTCACTGTAATTATACAGTGCAAATCTTTGTTTATAAGGTGTAGGTATAGGTATAGATATGTATATGAGAGCTTTAGTGAACTATCAATCTATTTAAGACTAAGGTCAATCACAATCAATATGAGATCATTAAAAGGTCTTCAAATGAGAGAGGGCCAGCTCCCTCAAACTGAAAAAGAGGACTGTTTCTGCTTGCCTGAAGGCTCACTGGGATTTGTGAGATTGAAGTACCCAGAATCCACCAGAGATCACATTCTTATTATGAGATCCCCTTTTCCATCAATCCTCTACTTTTTTATATAAGTGATCTAATAAGGATGATAATTCAATTTATATTATAAGTTGCATATAATCTAAACGTATAAACATAATTTGCAGGATTGAAATACGCATCTCATGTTTTGTTCATTAATTCAGGCTTATAAAGATAAAAATAGATACAAAGATACAAAACGAATCTTAAATCTCCATCATTAAAGATATATTCTCTAGAACCACTCTTGGTAAGAAAATACTGCATAATCAGTGTAGAGTGAGAGAAGGGAAGCCGCTCTATATATTTCCATCAGAAGGGACTGCAGTATAGGGAATGGAGTGCTTACTAAATTGCAGGAGGGGCTGAAGGAAGAGAAGTCCGATAAGGCTAGCAGTAGGTCTTTTAAGTCATGGCACTGCAATCTGCATGCCTGATACCAGGAGGTTGCTGCTGACACCTAGACTTTAGAAGTCCACAGAAAATATCTGCTGCAGTCACAGCTGCTTCACTACCCTAAGACTGCTGACTGGCGGAGAAACGTGGAGTCTGGCTGGTCTCTGCCAATGCCCAGGTTTGCCAAAAGCCCATGCCTCTGCTGCTGCCACTGCCAGAGGCAGAAACTCATCTTGCTTCTGCTCTCTAAACTCATGTAAGTACATCTCACTGGCAGATTGTAAATACCATCCAAAATCCAAGCAGGAACATAGACTGGAATAAACCCAGATTACAAGTAAGCTCCAACCAGCAAAGTGTCAACATGCTTTAAAGAAGTCAAAGAGTTTGAGGATTTGTTCGGACCTAGGGCATCATGACACTTGCCGGAGCAATTTCAGTGGGTGGACAAGTGGGGAAACCAAGGTTCAACAGTGAGCTAGAGGTGACAGACGACTTAGTGAAAAGAAATGATCATTTCAAGTGGTGTGCCCCTACCTTAAAAATAATAACAATATCTCCTTGATCTTTATTATAGGTAGGTTATTGGTATGGATGGTGCATTAAATTTGTGATCCAGAGTTCTAGACAACAAAACTCACTGTCAATTCCACTCATGTAAAGGAAAATTAAACCAGCATCATGTCATGGGCTGAAAGAAAATATCTTTCTCTGTTACTGGAAAGATGGAGACACAGATATTATCTTGTGACACCTGGGAAGTGACTCTGCTTTCTCTCTCTGGTTGAGAATATGGCCTTGATGATATTGCACTGGTTTCAGATACAAGAATGTCTGATGCTCATAAATATTTAAGTGAAAGGAACATACACTGTGAATGCCATTTCTTTTGATATAATGTTCTAAGCCTCGATGGTAGAGTGTAACGGAAGTTGTGCTGTTCCCTCGACTCTGGCAAGTTCTTGCTGTAGAGATCAGCAACACCTGTGCACGTACTTAGGGGATGTGGCTGCCAGGGAGAAGCAGCTTCAATTATTAATAAATCTTTTCTAGGTCATCACCAGACCACCTTTATTTATTTTTTAATCTTTAGCTAAATAAATTGGCTAAAGCTGTGTTTGTTTTCTTCATGCCGAAACATAACTTACTTGAAATGCTGTAGTCAGAAGTGATATAATAAAAATAGGCTTGGAACAATTAAAATTTACTGTATATATTAAAGACAAATCAAAGACTTTTAGGGTTGAATGCTCTTCAAAAAGAATCAAGAGGTCAATTCTTGAGTATTATTGCATGCTGTTGATTTTTTAAAAATTCATTTGGGTACATTGTATTTTGAAAAAAAACATATTTATTGTCCCAATAATGAAAAAAATAATAGTGTAAGGAAAAATATTTCTGGGGCTCTGTACTGACAGCTCAGAGCCTGGAGCCTGCTTCAGATTCTGTGTCTCCCTCTCTCTCTGGCCCTCCCCTGTTCACATTCTCTCTCTCTCTCTCTCTCTCTCTCTCTCTCTCTCTCTCAAATAAATAAATATAAAAAATAGTAAAAAGATAAAAAAATATTTTTAACTGAGATCTATTAAAATAGAAAAGCCCATGATATAGTAAGGAAAATCAAGGAAATGTATGTTTTAGAGTGCTTTATGATAATTACAAATCTCTGTTTCTCATTTATCGATTGAATAGCTCAGGAGACATGATCTAGAATATCTTTTTTGGATGCACACCCTGAAAATTCATGATGTAAAAATGGGGTGGTGGCTTGAATTTGCTCACTTTTATTGAGACGATTTCAGGATTCAGTCCTTGGAGCCTCAGGATGGATCCTTCGGGATGTAACACATTACCTTCTACTGCAGAACCTATACTTTTCTGATTCTCACCTTGCTTTTGGGACACCTCAAAGATTTCAAGGTGTTAGAAACATCAGCATGCTTCACTACTACCTCAAGCCCAGAGTCACTGAGGCAAATGTAGGAATGGACAGGCTCATATGAACATAAAAGGCACTGGTCTACTCAAAGTTTCCGAAGCCCTCTGTGAACAGGCAGACTCTCCGAGCAGGACGTGTCATGATAAGGATAAATTTGAAGCAGAACTCTTAGCACAGCTTTGGTACATACTCTACGAGAGTAAAGGTTTTTGTGACAGATTTGATGAGAACATGGGAACTCCTGAATTCAAAATAGAAAGCCAAACCGAAATTACCTCCAAACACTATTGAGTGTTACAAGTGCTTGTTACAGGAAATTATTCAAGCTAATTTGATAACAGTTTACACATGTCCATTAGGCCATCTACACCAATGATTCAGTTATGAATTGGATTAAAGTGTTCCTACCTGAATAAAGACACAGAGTATTTGAAAGTAATATTTTTCTATTCTTCCTTTATTTCTGCAAAAGTGCTGGGTGTTATTATGGGATGTTGCTGTGTCCCTTGAAAGTGTCAAGATGCACTAGAATGCTTCTTATATTATATCTATGTTTTTATAAGTTATACAACTACATTATCAAATTCACTGCCAATCTGGATATAGAATACAAAATGCATCTTTATGTTGAAAATCAACATTAAATCAGTATATTTTGTGGCAATGGTATGCATCAGTATGACTATGAACTTATGAAATAAGTCAAGATATTTTACACTTATTAACTAAATGCTATACCAATTTTATACTATCCCCTTTTCCTTTTAATGCCTTAACACAAGAAAAGGTATAAGGTGAATTTCAAAAGGAAGATCAAATTTATTTTTGATCAGAGAATGAAACTATTCTAGAATTTTTAATACTAGTTTCCTTAGGCTGAATATTGGAGAACATTTTTCTTGCTTGTCTCAAAATATTTTTCTTGAGTTTTCTGAGCACGTTGTTATTTTATGTTTATTTATAGATATGGCATTAGTGTAGAAGTAGTTGAGAAATCACACAATACTTGCAGATACATTGGTATTTACAAGAATGTATGCTCCATGAGTATGGAGTGCGTGAATTTAGATTGTATCTTTGATCTGGGACACATTACTTAAACTTTCTATCTTAACTTTCTTTATGAATTTTGGATAATCATACCCACCTCATGGTAGTTTTGTAAAAAATAAACTAATTCCTAAGAAATTTTTTAGTATAGTTTTTTTGTTCATAGTAAGATTTAAAGAAATATTACTCTTGAAATCAGTAAAGTTTGTGGTATGTAGTTGTTTTCCGTTTGTTTTATGCATAGTAGGTGTTCATTTTTTTCAAATATTTCATTTAAATATTAGTTAATTAACATAAAGTACAAATATTGGTTTCTGGAGTGGAATTTAGTGATTCATCACTTACATATAACACCCAGTTCTCATCACAACAAGCGTCCTCCTTAATATCCATCACCCAATCAGTCCATCTCCCACCCACCTTTCTCCTCCATCAGCCATCAGTTTGTTCTCTAAGTTAAGATTATCTTCTAGTTTGCTTCCCCCAATCTCTCTCTTGTTTTCCTTCCCATATGTTCATTTGTCAATCTCTTTTGTTTCTTAAATTCCACATATGAGTGAAATCATATGGTCTTTGCCTTTCTCTGACTTATTTCACTTAGCATTGTACGTAGCATAATATTTCACTTAGCTCCATTCACATTGTTCCAAGTGGCAAGATTTCATTCTTTTATATATATATATATAAAATAACTTTTATATGTATATAAAATAACTTTTATATATATATAAAATAACTTTTATTTTTCTTTATCATTCATCAGTCTATGTATATTCGGGCTCTTTCCATAATTTGGCTATTTCTGATGATGCTGCTATAACATCAAGGTGCCTGTGCCCCTATATTTTTGTATTCTTGTGAAATTGTTGGGTCTTAGGGTAGTTTTATTTTTAACTTTTTGAGGAACCTCCATACTGTTTTCCAGAATGGCTGCACCAATTTGCATTTTCACCAATAGTGTAAGAGGGTTCCCACTTCTCCATATGCTTGTCAGAATCTGTTATTTCCTGTGTTGTCAATTTTAGCATTCAGACAGGTATGGCATGTAGTTCTTATTTGATATTTATCTGTTAAAGAATATTAATAAATACAATTATAGTGATTTTTAAGCTATTTCAAAACAGATATTTTTTAGAATAATAGGTAAATATTTTCTAATTATATCTGTTGAACATTACACTTCATGATAAATTCAACTTTGTTACTCATGTTTTAATAATCTTATTAGGAATATACACATATACATGAACAAAGATTTTTTGCTATAGACTAAATGACTCGAAATGGTGGTTCACTTGTCCTTGCTTCCACACCTTTGTGTTGTATGTGTGTCGTAGACTCTGGGTCTAAAGTTCTCTTCTTGTCTAGCAAAAGAGTGGGACGCAGGATTGAAAGTGAGAGATGGCTATTGTCCGGGAAAAGACAAGATCCCCAAATAAGGGTCCTTGTCTTGTTTTCATTAGGATAAGAAGGCTTACAAACATGGTGATGGATGTGCACAGAGGGACAATGAATTTGTGAACATTAACTTGTGGATGTGAGGGAAAGTGGGTCTTGAGGATATTTGGGGTTAAGGGTTTGGGTTAATACAAAACAAAATCTGGGGGGCTGGGCAGTTGGGAGGAAGGTTGTGTATAGCGAACATGAGCCAGCACCTCTGTTTATCTTAGCTATCCTAGGGGATGAGACCGGTAGGAGGAAATAACCTCAGGGTTGACAAGGCACCGTTTCTTTTGTTAACCATCTCCACTCTGGTCTGCTTTGCCTGCAGCACAGCAGTCCAGAGTCCAGTTCACCAATTTACCTAACCTTGTCCTGTCCTCCTGTGAAAACAGCTTTTCTGCTATCGTACTAAATTGGGGGTGCTTCCACCCTGAATATCTAATCTTGTTTATTTCATATACCTATGTATTGGGCACCTTTGCACCTGTTCCTATTTTAGGCCTTTGCCTCTCCCTCTCTATTCTGAGGGCTCTGCACCCCCTCTCTGTTTTGGGGTGCCGTTGCACCTTCCTAATCCTGGCACCTTTGTGCCTCCCTATTCTCGGGTGCCAATATGGTTTACCCAAACTCAGGTGTGAGCATTTTATGACTTTGTATTTCTTTATGCTTTGTTAACCCATTGGTGTAAGCCAGGGGGATTCCTAATCTTATCCCCCACCTGTGTGCAAGTGTGTGAAGATTTTTCTACCCTTATTTTAGTTATTTTTCAAGTTTTATCAAGATCTAATTGGTATACAACATTGTGTAGATTGAAGTTGTATAATGTGCTATTTTGATGAACTTATATATTTCAAAATGACTACAAACAGAGCATTAGCTAACACCTACATTACATCACATAATTACTGTTTCTTATTTTGGTAGTGAGAAGATTTAAGATCTTTTTTAGCAACTCTCAAGTATACAATATAGTACTATTAGCTATAATCACCATGGTGCATATTAGGTGTCCAGAACTTATTCATCTTACAACTGAAACTTTGTACCCTTTGACCAATATCTTGCTATTTCCCCTATCTCCCACCCCCAAACTCCCTGGTAACCACTGTTCTATGCTCTGGTTTTAGGAGTTTGGCTTTTTTAGATTCCACATGTCAGTGATATCATACAGTATTTGTCTTTCTCTATTTGACTTTTTTTTTTTTTTTACTTATAATCCCCTCAAGTTCCATCAATGATGTTTCAAATGGAAAGATACCCTTTCTCATGGCTGAATAGTTTTAAATTGTACATAGATACCACATTTTCATTGTCCATTTATTCATTAATAGACCACTTGGGTTGTTTTCATATCTTGGCTATTGCCTGCATCCACATCTTTGCTATGTCTTCATAATGAATGTATCTTAAGGGGTACAAAGGAGTAGACCTTTGACATAGGCCTTGGACATGTGGCTTGCTTTGGAGATGGCATATGGTGAGTAAGAGCAGCCCTTAAGTCTTCAGTATTCTAGTTTGCCAGGCCTGAGTAGCTTGCTCAACCACATTGGAAAAGAGACCTGAGAAGCACAGCAGCCCTGGTTACCCCTCTAACCTGGAATGAATAGTAGATCCACACCAGCTCTTGTGGCCTGGAGGACAGTCACTCCAGAATCTAGCCTGTACTAGTTGAACCCCCGTTGACCCACAGATACATTAAAAGAAACTTTTTAATAAAAATCTCTAACTTTGGGGCACGTGGGTGACTCAGTTGGTTGAACATCCCACTTTGGCTCAGGTCATGATCTCGCGGTCCGTGAGTTCGAGCCCCACATCGGGCTCTGTGCTGACAGCTCAGAGCCTGGAGCCTGTTTCAGATTCTGTGTCTCCCTCTTTCTCTCTGCCCCTCCCTTGCTTGTGCTCTGTCTCTCTCTCAAGAATACGTAAACATTAAAAATATTGTAAAAAATCACTAATTTTGATGTTGTTTCTTAGTTGGCATTAATAACAAATATTTTCTAGAGCTTATGTTCATAGTATAAGAATATCTTTTGGTTTCAAACCTTAGAATTTCCAGCAAAATTAAAGAGACAATAAATTTTAAAAAATGAAGTCATAACAATCTATGCAAACATAAACAATTAAGGGTAATGACTTGGTTTTTATTTTTAATTTTTTTTTCAACGTTTATTTATTTTTGGGACAGAGAGAGACAGAGCATGAATGGGGGAGGGGCAGAGAGAGAGGGAGACACAGAATCAGAAACAGGCTCCAGGTGCTGAGCCATCAGCCCAGAGCCTGACGCGGGGCTCGAACTCACGGACCGCGAGATCGTGACCTGGCTGAAGTCGGATGCTTAACCGACTGCGCCACCCAGGCGCCCCACGTTTTTATTTTTTAAACGTTTATTTATTTTTGAGAGAGAGAGAGAGAGACTGTGAGTGGGGGAGGGGGAGAGAGAGAGGGAGACAGAATCTGAAGTAAGTTCCAGGCTCTGAGCTGTCAGCACAAAGTCCAACTCAGGGCTCAAACTCGTCAACCAAGAGATCGTGACTTGAGCCAAAGTCAGAGGCTCTATCGACTGAGCCAGGTGCCCCATGACTTGTTTTTTAAAATAAATTTATTTGTCAGGAATGAATAATTTTTCTCCATGGCCAATATTTAGCAAATAAGAACTTTCAGATAATCTTCACATATCGAATATCTAGATGGAATTAATGGCACATTCAGTGGAACATGAGCTGCTTTAAAATACGGTAAAATCTCAGTGCCTCCCTGAGAGACCTTAGAGAGTATAAAGCAGAAAATTCAGGACTTGGATAGGTAAACACGGATAAGCTTCACCAAGGAAAGTGCTACTTGAATTTGATGTTCAGATATAACAATTGGAGCTTCTTCATAAAGAGGATGAAATAAGGTGTTTGTTTAAAGAAATGAAAATAAATTATCTACTTCATCCTCTTCTTCAAATCTGAGGAGTTGGACAGAATCTACCTTGTTGCCCTTCCCTTCTGACCCTGGAAAGCATAAGTTAGTTTCTTAGACTTAAATGACAATGGTTTATACAAAAGCTAAAGCTGGAATATTACAAGGGTTTAGGAGTCTTAGGGTCATTTTTTGTTACTTATGTTTTCTTTCCTAGGTGGTAAAAGAAAACATGGAAAGGCCATTGACAGTTTAATATATTTCAGCTTGAATGTCTACCTTGACCATTTAAAAGGATTATTGTGAGAAACCAAGAAGATTATGTATGGGAAACTTCTTTAAAATCTGTAAAGTGGGGCGCCTGGGTGGCGCAGTCGGTTAAGCGTCCGACTTCAGCCAGGTCACGATCTCGCGCTCCGTGAGTTCGAGCCCCGCGTCAGGCTCTGGCTGACGGCTCAGAGCCTGGAGCCTGTTTCAGATTCTGTGTCTCCCTCTCTCTCTGCCCCTCCCCCGTTCATGCTCTGTCTCTCTCTGTCCCAAAAATAAGTAAACGTTGAAAAAAAAAATTTTAAATCTGTAAAGTGTTGTTTGATGTAAATTATGAATAATTAAAAAAAAATCATATCCAGCAATTGAAGTATAGGTAGTTCTTAAGTTTATATTATATAGTTCTATATTATTAAGGTTAAAATACATACCTTTAAAAAAACTAAATATTCTTAGATTGCCTGGGTGGCTCAGTTAAGCATCTGACTTCGGCTGGGGTCATGATCTCATAGCTACTGGGTTTGAGCCACGTGTCTGGCTCTGTGTTGATAGCTCGGATCCTGGAGCCTGTTTCAGATTCTGTGTCTCCCTCTCTCTCTGTCCCTCTCCTGCTTGCTCTCTCTCTCTCTCTCAAAAATAATTAAACATTTAAAAATTTAAAAAAAAACCTAAATATTCAAGAAATATTTTTGGTGTACACAATTGTCTTTACCTTTTCTTGAAAAATAGGATCTAGGTTTTTTTTTTTTTTAGTTTTTCTTTCAATTATCCATTTCCTGAAAGTAATTTTAATGACTACTGAAATAAATCAAGAACAGCTAAAATTTTCTTAGCTAGAATTATTTATATATATGCAATGCCTTTGAATACAAATTTAGATAAGTAAGTCCTATGTGAGTTATAACTTAAAGATCATTCCTTGCTACTATTACTAATAATAACATACCTTTGTAGTAATTTTTTTTTCAGGGAGGCTTTCTCAAAAAATGTCATAGAAATATTTCTGCCTTATTACTACATAAGTAAATGTGTTTAAATGAAGGAAGAAATACGGTATTTCCATCAAAACAAAATAATTATTTCGTCTCGAAAAACAATTTCAAGTAGAAAAGAAAAATGTTATATTATAGCCATCTTAACCAAAACAATTTGTTGAACTATTCTGTATGAATGTTTACTATATAGTGCAAATACTTGATAAGTCATGTACTTGTATATGTGCATATGCTTGATAAGTGCATATACTTGTTAGGACAATGGTTAGTTACTAATTTATTTTTTTTCAGTGCCCTAGGATTTTTCTTTTTGTTATATCATAGTATTTACTCAAATTCTCACAATGAAATCAACAAAATTATTTTCTTAAAAAGTTAAGTTGTATATAGAGTTGCTCAATAAGTATGGAAGGTGGCCTTAGCAGAGACAGGAGACCATGTGGTGGGTCTTGGACAGAGTTGGAGTCCTGTTCCCAGTCTATTTCTTTTTATCTTTATGATCCTGGCACCGGAATGAGGAATCTTTAAAGACTTTATCTTTAAAAGACTTACGAATTTAGTTACTTTACATCGATATAATGCCTAGGTCAGGTAATTGAATTAAAGTATAACATTGCTTAAGAAATATTGTTTGCGTTTTTTGAAAACAATGTACACAATACAAGATCAACATATTTGCAAGTCTCTAGAAATAGAGGTAGTAGAACCTCTTTGAGGCCTCAGTGACTGGCATTCCCCCATCCTGCAAAACTATTTCCTCAGCTAACCACATGGCTTTGTACTTTTTATCAATCAAGCTTCTGTTTAAATATTATTGTTTCATAGATTGTCTTCCTGATGAATCTTCAAGGTATCCTCCCCTTCCTCAAAGCCTTTCTCTAGTTCACCACCTCCTTCCTTTTTCTTCCTACATTGTATCACCATCTGAATCAATCTACTTGGTTAGTGTTTGTTGTCTGCTCCTTTAGGGGTAAGTAACTATTCTTATTTATTTGTTTAATCTTCAGTGCCCATATACAGACAAATAGGTTCTCAATAAATATTTGAGGATAACTAAATGGATAATTAATGACCACAGATAATGTCAGTATATATATACTTATATATAAATGTATAAATACATATATTTACATCAGTATGTAATAATTCTCACTAAAATAACACTTTAAGAATTCTTTGTGTATAAAATTGGATAAAGAAGATCAAAACTTTACATGAAATTGTTATTTTAACTTACGGCAAAATATTTTAATAAGATTTTTGTGTAAGGTTATCTTAGTTGGCTTGTTTTGTCATAACAAAATACTTTAGGCTTAGATCTACTTTGGCTTGAACAAGAATTTGTTTCCTCATGGATTGAGGGCTGGGAAGTCTAAGATCAAGGTACCAGCTGATCTGGCTCCTGGTGAAAACTCTCTCTTCTTGGCTTCCAGACAGAAACTTGTACTTACGTCCTCACATTCTCGCATGGCCTTTTCTGTGTGCAGAAAGAGAAATATCTTTCTCCTCCTTTGCTTTTTAAGATCATCAATCTCATCATGAGGAACTTAGCTTCATGACCTAATCTAACCCTAATTACTTCCGAAAGGCTGAATCTCCAAATAGCATCACATTGAGTAATAGGGCTACAACATATGAATTTGTAGCAGAAGAGCACATTTGGTCCATAGCAAAGACCAAAGTATTTTCACAAGTTTTTTTGTGTACAATCAGAATACTTTCCACCAGCTTTTTGTGTGAAAACTCGGTAACCAACATATATTGTAAATTAGTACTTTAATTTCTACCATTATATGTTACCTTTTTTTAATGCCTCTGATTTTGCCAACTATTAACTCCCAGGTTTTAATTGAAGGCACATTTAAAACATTAAAATAATTAAAATTTTATTTTTATTGCATTGGCATTTCCTGGATGGTAATAATTTTATGTTTTAAAATTTGGGAGGAACTATTTATTATAAAGCTGACAGTCCACAGGTGGGTAATTTACAAGAATTATAAAAGAATAGACTATCTACTTGATTTATTTTATTCTTAAACACTTAATCAGACTTTCATAACCAGAATAAACTGCTAAGGAAAATTAAACACTATTAATTCTTTCAAGGCCAATTTAGCGATCACCTCTACAAAAGAATTATCTAAGGAACATATGAAAAATTCAGATAAGTATAATTCAAATTTTCTATTAAGTTGATCTGGAGATCACCATATTTAAAAATAAAAAAATAAACACCATAATTTATACACTGAATGTATAAAATAAAATTATATCTATTAGCAATAAAAATTCATTTATTTGAATGAAGAATTAATATATTAGAGTTAACAATATTCTTCTGAATTGAATTTCCATTTTTTTCTTAACATTCCATATTTTAGCAAGTTCTTACACAAACTAAGTTGAAATTTAACTTGTCACTAAATGTTTATGACAGAATTGTACAATAGGAAATGTACATAAATAATGGACTTTATGACATGTTCTAACTATATCAAACACATGAGATTCAATATCATTTTCAAGAAATATTATTAAAGAGAGAATATAAATTTTAGATTTAATTTAAAGTGTAATTAAACAGAAAGCAAAGCTATTCACTCATTACCTAAAATTATTGGAAGCTTAAAATTGTTATACATTTTGAATGTTGAATGAATTAAAGAAAAGAAAATGAATCTTGATTTTTTTTCTCTTAAAGATACTTGAGGTATCATCAACACATTCATTTAGAAAGGAGGATACTTGAGGTATCTAACACATTCATTTAGAAAGGAGGATTTAAAATATCAAGAATTCTGCATGATCCCTCCATAATCAACAGCTCATGGTAATCTTTCACATTAAACTTCTCAAAAAAATCTCAACTGGGCTCAGGAAAAACAATTTTGCTTATCTAGACCTAATTTCCTGTTCTTTAAAATTATACATTTGTTCTATATTTCTTTCAGGTTTAACATTCTGTAGTTTAAAATATAGCAAAATTCAGATAAAGTATCCAAATTAATTGAGAACATAGAGAATTAAGTAGTAAATAGATTAGTCAGTCATAAGATAAGTTTCAAAACCCTTATGCTTTCAACTTTTCTTAAAAATTTTGAATGATATAAATAACATTTAAAGACGTACTCTGGATCAACTTTGTCTTTTTATAATCACTAAAAAGAGATTATTTCCTCTCATCATCCTATGTTTCATATAATTATTCAAAGCATATGTTTGAAAAATTTTACTTGGAAATAATTTTAGATGTACAGAAAATGGCAAAAAAATAATACAAAGTCCCTGGCCCTTGTATACCTTTACTCATGTTTACCATTTATTAACGTTGGCTCTGTTTGCTAATATATTATTTGTGTCCACTCACACTATCTTCCTGTCCTAGTATGTGTCTCTTGTTTTCTTTGTCCAAAATGAACCTGTTACAAATAATACTTCAATAATAAAAAATCGTACTTACTTCCACCCAAACCCCTGTGTTCCCCAGGATTTTTCACTTTGCTTTCTAACAATTTCTCAGAGAAAAATCATATGTAGTATATTAATGAATCTTTATGGTGCTGTGATGCACATCAAATCTGAATTTAATTCCCTATAGCTAGCACACCTAACTCTAAAATTATCATGGAGTAATAGAAATGGAATAAGATTTGACCAAAAACACAAGGAAATTGGTTTGGTAATTTGGAATAATTGACAGATTGATTTGGTTAAAAAAAAAAAAAAGAATGAATACATTTTATAAATTCTTACTGTAAGTATTTTAAAATTACATTAATCAATAAAAGGAAGAGAAAGGATACAGTTTAATATTTCTGGGTTCATTTAAAAAATTTTAATGAAAGTATTAGCACTGCAGAAAATAAAAAAAAACTATTATTCTAAAATTTACCATTATCTTTCTTCAAATTGTGAAAAAAAAGGCTTGCGCACACTGATTTTATTTTTTTTCTTTTAAACATTTTACTTTTTATGTTATTTCCATTTCTGCATCAAGGTAATTAGATTTGCAAAAGTGTTTTAAATGTTTTCCTTTTTTTTTTTTTTTCTTTTTAAATCTGTCCTGGAAGAAATAAAACAGCACATGGATTACAAAATAATTGATCTAAGTCCCCACCTGAATATTTTATGTCTGTGTACTTTAGTGTTTAATGGGAATTTAGGAGAGGTTTTATTGAGAGCTGCTAATTGAATTTTATTTTGAAATGCATTCACTTCCTTCAGTTACATTAGTAAATGACAGTATATTATGGATACATTTAGCGAATAAATACATTCTGTTTTTGTCTAATGTAAAATGGTCTGCTTTGTTTTTTAGTCCATCATTTGTAAAGTCACTTATGAGATGGAATGAAGAATAATTTTACTTGCATACAGGGTCATAATTAGAAATTTTAAACAAGTGAATTCCATTTATTTTACTTTTAAAATATTCCTTTTACAAGTGTTTAACAAGAGCAGAAATTTTTCTTACACTTAGAGGCATATCAAGGAATATGTCAAAACATCTAAAAATATTTTATTTTTATAGAACTTATAGAAAATATTCGAAAGTGCTTTTCTTCATGTTTGAAAGAAATCCACTATCCACATCCATTATTATTTCTGTAGATCTGTTTTACTGAATATAAAATAATCAGAACAAAAAAAGTCAACATTTCAATAGATTGGTTTGAAATTTATGATAAAATATGAATCTGCTTTCAGTAATTTTGATTAATTTTTCTATTTCTTATATCATAAATTATATATTTGCAGATAATAACCATTTCAAACAAAATTTAATCATCATATACATTTGTTACCATAGGCAATGGCCATTTTCATATTGTATTGCTACAATATTGTCAGTTACAAAATTAACTCCCATAATGATATTTGCAAGTAGAATAACTATAAACTTCTTAAACATCATCTAGAGGTCTTAATTATTTTATCCCAATAAGTAGTAATCACATGACACAAAGACTTAATGATTTAATTTAGTTTTCACTTACACATGAAAATGATGGAATAGGGATTATTTTTATACACATGAAATAGTTACTTAGATATTTAAAATATTTTTTTATTTCAGGTTTTTATTTAAATTATAGTTAGTTAACACATATGGTAAAATTGATTTCTGGTATAACATTTAGTGATTCATCACTTACATATAACACCCTGTGCTCATCACAAGTGCCCTCCGCAATACCCATCACTCATTTAGCCCACCCCCCACCAACCTCTTTCCATCAACACTCAGTTTGTTCTCTATAGTTAGGAGTCTCTTATGGTTTGCCTCTCTCTCTCTCTTTAGGTTTTTACTTATTTATTTTGAGAGAGAGAGTGGGAGAGAGAAGGAGAGTGAGAGAGAGAGAGAGGGAGGGAATTCCAAGCAGGCTCCACACTGTCAGCACAGAGCCTGACATGGGGCTTAAATTCAGGAACTTGAGATCATGACCCTGAACTGACATCAAGAGTCAGATGCTTAACTAAGTCACCCAGGCATCCTGATCTCTCTCTCTCTCTTTTTTTTCCTTCCCCTATGTTCATCTGTTTTGTTTGTTAAATTCAATATATGAGTGAAATCATATGGTATTTGTCTATCTCTGACTATTTCGCTTAGCATAATACAGTCTAGCTCCATATACATCTTTGCAAATGGCAAGTTTTCATTCTTTTTGATGGCTGAGTAATATTCTGAGTTATGTCTCACCTCTTCTATATCCATTCATCAGTTAATGGATATTTGGGCTTTTTTCATAATTTAGCTATTGTTGATAATGTTTCCATAAGCATTTGTGTTTTTTTGAAATTGTACTTTTGTATCCCTTGAGTAAATACCTAGCAGTGCAGTTGCTGGGTTGTAGGGTAGTTCTATTTACGATTTTTTGAGGAACCTCCATACTGTTTTCCAGAATGGCTGCACCAGTTTGAATTCCCACCAAAAGTGTAAGAGGGTTCCTTTTCTCATATTCTCCAACATCTTTTGCTTCCTGTGTTGCTAATTTTAGCCATTCTGACAGGTGTGAGGTGGTATCTCATCTTGGTTTTGATTTGTATATACCTGATGATGAATGATGTTGAGCATCTTTTCATGTATCTATTAGTCATCTGTATGTCTTCTTTGGAAAAATGTCTATTCATGTCTTCTGCCCATTTCTTAACTGGATTATTTATTTTGCGGGTGTTGAGTTTGATAAGTCTTTGTACATTTTGGATACTAACACTAATCAGATATCCCATTTGCAAATATCTTCTCCCATTTCATAGATTTTAATTTCTTTTAGTTTTGTTGATTGTTTCCTTCACTGTGCAGAAGCTTTTTATTTTGATGAAGTTCCAACAGTTCATTTTTGCTTTTCTTTCCCTTGCCTCTAAAGATGCGTTTAGTAAGAAGTTGATACCAAAAAGGTTGCTGCCTGTGTTCTCTTCTATGATTTTGATGGTTTCCTGTTTCACATTTCGACCTTCTGTCCATTTTTAATTGGTTTTTGTGTATGGTATAAAAAATCATCCAGTTTCATTCTCCCCATGTTGGTGTCCACTTTTCTAATACCATGTGTTGAAGAAACTTTTCCCTTTGGATATTCTTTCCTGCTTTGTAGAAGATTAGTTGATCACAAAGTTGTGGGTCCACTTCTGGGCTTCCTATTCTGTTCCACTAATCTATGTGTTTGTTCCCATGCCAGTACCATACTGTCTTGCTGACTACAGCTAGATATTTAAAATATTTTTAGGGGCGCCTGGGTGGCGCAGTCGGTTAAGCGTCCGACTTCAGCCAGGTCACGATCTCGCGGTCCGGGAGTTCGAGCCCCGCATCGGGCTCTGGGCTGATGGCTCAGAGCCTGGAGCCTGTTTCCGATTCTGTGTCTCCCTCTCTCTCTGCTCCTCCCCTGTTCATGCTCTGTCTCTCTCTGTCCCAAAAATAAATAAACGTTGAAAAAAAATTAAAAATAAATAAATAAGTAAAATATTTTTAACATGAGCATATCATGAATTGTGTACAGTTTTAAAAATGCTTCTATAGTTATTTGCTACAGAGAAAATGAATGGAATGTTAAATTTGGAAGTCATAATACTACATGTTCCATACATTTGCAATAATGATTAAATTGTGCCTTGTTTTAATTTAAAGTTGACTGATTTGTGGCACTTTAGTTGTAATCAATTAGCATTCGGTCAAATGATTTTGCTTAAAAATCGTTAGTATAACTTTTCTATATTACTATACCTGTAAATTTTTTTAAAAAAAATATTTATTTGTTTTTGAGAGAGACAGAGAGAGGAGGGGGAGGAACAGTGAGAGAGGGAACCAGAGAATTCCAAGCAGGCTCTGCACTGTCAGTAGCTGGTGCAGGGTTCAAACTCATGAACTGTGAGACCAAATCCTGAGCTGAAATCAGGAGTCAAATGCTCAACTGACTGAGTCACAGAGGCACCCTTATTTTTGTTTATGTGAAGTACAAGGTTGGTCAAAATGAGAAGAAAGCACTGATAAGTATCTTGCTGATTTTAAGCATAAATTAGATTCACCTGCTAGGATACAACTTTTCTTCTATATTTAAATCTGCAGTTTAACATGCTTTCCTAGAGCATTTCTATATACATAATATCTTCCCATAATTGATTAAAAAAATTCCTCTCATAGTTATCATTTTGCCAAACTTACATGTCTTCACCTTTTCATTTGATTTCAGAAAGTAGTATATTTACTCTTTACTCATAATGACTTCATACAAATTATACATTAGATAATTATAAAGGGAAAAATCAGTTCCTGTATTCGGCTTTCTTTGTCTTGTCCGGGCAGCCGTAAGCCTAACAAGATCTTAAACAAACTTAACAACTTAAATCTTCTCCACTAAATACCTTCTGTCTCCCTAACGATAAATCCTTAGTTCTGTTTTCTGAGGATGTGTGATTCCTCTGTTAGGAAGATAGCATGACATCATCATGAAGGTAATCTCCATATTTATAGAAACCTGGCTTATTTGTGGAGTTTCTCTTCTGATTAAACAATGGAACACCAGTACATGATTAAGTCCAGATTTAATAGTTTCTTTATGATGTGGTTTCCCCTCAGAATGAAGAATAACTCTACTAAACTTCAATTTGGTCTATATAGCAATTGCTACCACTTACACATTTTTCAAATGTCTCCTAAAAATATTTCTGTCTTGTGTTGTTTTTTTTTTTTTTTGTCACTTTGATTTCTCCTAAGCCAGAGTCAATTCTTTCTCCCTTCCGCTTTTGCACATCAATAACCTTTCTTTTTAAATTTAACTAGCAAGCTGCTTTGAAATGGAGTCATTACAGACTACTTTCACATAACATATGAATTTATATGATGAAAATGTTGGAACTTATTTATCATCATTCATATTTGTTAGCTGATAACAAACCATGTCAGAAATTAACATTTGCCTTTGAGAAACTGGTTTAATATAAATTTTTGTTCTTGTTTAAAGTTAATAAATTTAAATACACCAAAAATTCTTTAATAATTATGTTATTTATTTATTTATTTATTTATTTATTTATTTATTTATTTTAGTGTTTGTTCATTCTTAAGAGCCAGAGAGAGACAGACCATGAGCAGGAAGGGGTAGAGAGAGGGAGACACAGAATCTGAAGCAGGCTCCAGGCTCTGAGCTGTCAGCACAAAGCGTGACGCCGGGCTCTAATTCACAAACTGAAGGATCCTGACCTGAGCCAAGTCGGACGCTCAACCGACTGAGCCACCCAGGCGCCTGTAATAATTATGTTTTATTGGATATTTTCCTTTCATTATTCAGTACTTCATGATAATTCCACTGTGGGCTCTCATTATGTTACATTGATTTTAGGTGATGTTATTGAAAGAAGAGCTATTTTACATGTGTACAAAAATTTAGGATACTAATCTCATCTTTATTTTTAAGAATCAAATGTTCATACTTTCTAGGAGTCCTAAAGATTTACAGCATGAAAATACTGCTTTTAAACTACCCCATAGTAAACTGTACCTACATGGTCCAAAATTACCAGAAAACCTTTGGTCTGAATTTCTGGGCACTCAGATTGTTCATATAGCCTGAAGACTTCCTAGAATAATTTTAGTGATTCTTTTTTTTTCTTTAACAAACATTAATTTTTTAAGGTTTATTTATTTATTATAAAAGGGAGAGAAGAAAGCACGATCTAGGAAAGGACAGGGAGAGAAAGGAAGAGAGAGAGAATCCCAGGCAGGGGCTCTGCTCTCAGCATGTAGCTTGATGCGGGGCTCAGACCCACCACTCATGAGATCATGACCTGAGCCGAAGTTAAACGCTTAACCGACTGAGCCACCCAGGCACCCCTAAAAACACATTTTAAATATACTGTTATAAAGACAGTGAAGATACAAACTCATGGACTATTTATGCTGTCATGGTTAACTTTAACCAATAAATACTTAACATATTATTTAGGCTTTATAAATAATCGTGTATTAAATGGAAATCTTACATTCGTTTAAAAATTTAAATAAGCAGCTTGACTCAGCTGCAGTTGTTCCTCAAAGAACTTCATGGAATTCCTAGGAATACCAGGGCTAGGTTTTGGAAACCACTTCTGTAGACGACATTCTTTTGCCTATAAAACTGAGTTAATCTCACCAAAATAGTTTCAAAGCTAAGATTTTGCTAAATTACTTGATTGTGTCAACTTTTAAATAGGAAACAGCTTACATTGTAATTTTCACTTTTAGTAACTGAAATAACATCAGATAATTTCCCATAGCAAACGCAGTGTATATAGTTTTAAAAATAATAAATCATTAAAACATATCTAAATTCATCTTAAAAATAAAAATACACTTGTTATATTCAATATGTCACATAACTGAGTCTTAGTTATTATAGATAACTATTAAATTCATTTTCCATTCTCCTTTCGGGAGGGAAGTAGGGTAAATAAATAGGCACAAGATAAACGAGGCTCCATTTTTATTCCTCAGAATAATTCAAAAGCAGAAATCGTTCCTTATAGGAATCTGGAAAGTCTCCTGTTAGGCTGTGGGATTTAACTGGCCTTTGAGCTCTGGAAGAGATTCAAGGAACGTACAAGGTGGCAAGAGACAAGTAAGGGCCAGAGCAAATAAAGAGGCCGGTGGAGAGGAAAAGAAGGTGTTGGGGACAAGTAAGTGCATTAATGTACCTGGATTGTAAGGTCTACGTGGAATAGTAGAGTTGAATGGCTACACATTTTGGAAGGGTAAAGGTCAGATTTCATATTAATTAAATGCCAGGATGACTTTGAAATGTGGGGAATAAATGAAGACAGAACTAAATAATTTGGTTCAAGGGCAGGGAATGGTCAATGCTGAGTTTTATTTCTATTATTCCATCAGGAGCATATATAGTGGGTAGGAAAGAAAAAGTATTAAATTATGAAAAAAGTGAAAACGATCCTTGGAAGCAAGCACTATGTATTTGAAATTGAACTCCACTGAATGGCACTCCTCTCCCACACTAGCATATCACTCCCTTTTCTCTCCAGAGCATTGCTGTGCTACACTGTTTTAAAGTCTGCCTTAAAACACAACTGATTTAAAAGTCTAGGTTTTCCAAGCTGAGTTAATGCCTGCATGTTATTTAATCACTCATATCTCACATTATCAGTAAAATAAAAGCAATTTTAATCTTTCTGAATTACTGTAAAGACTGAGGAAATAGGTGTATTGTGCCTAACACGCAGTTAGCACTCAGTGCTATTCTACACTTTCCTTTCTTATAAAATGCATGTAGGAAAGTTGCATCCAGATTATGAGGGGGGCTATCACATAAGCCTCTTTGTAAATAGCAATATGCAGAAGGAGAAAGGAGGTAAATATGGGCGGAACTATATTTAGTTTTATATTTGTTTGGTATTATTTTTATGTTTATTACCTCTCATTATCTTTGCAACAGTTATGCCAAGGGAAAAGTATATTTCATTTGCCCTGGTTGCATTTTTAGTGTGCAACCTCATAACAGTACAAAAGGGAATTTGCAAACTCAAAGGTGTATTCATAATTGACTTTTCCCACTTAGCCACATATTGCTCTTCCCCTGGACTTTATTTTCCCTATTAGATCTCATTTTTTTGAACTAAAGAAATAATTATTTTGTCACCAGAATCTGTCAAGCACTGTGCTAATCACTATCAATACAAAAAAAACAAAAAAACAAAAAAAGCACAAAGAAACAACACATCTGCATAGTGACAGAAAGTGGCTTAAAGCAGAAAAAAGATTTAATTGTAAAAAAAGCAGCCACACGTTTCTTCTAGTTGTCACTAAAATGTAACTGTTACTGATATTTCTTTCAGCTTTCTTTAATAAATAGAAAAATAATTTGAGATCCCAGAAACAAATGTATTCAATCAGGGAAGGACTTTATTTCATCTTGGATGGCTCTTTGTCAACTTTGGTGTATGTGAAGAATGTACTGATTTATCTCCTCTCCTTTTACCTAATCTGCCATTCTTTTTTTTTTTTTTTTAATTTTTTTTTCAATGTTTATTTATTTTTGGGACAGAGAGAGACAGAGCATGAACGGGGGAGGGGCACAGAGAGAGGGAGACACAGAATCGGAAACAGGCTCCAGGCTCTGAGCCATCAGCCCAGAGCCTGACGAGGGGCTCGAACTCACGGACCGCGAGATCGTGACCTGGCTGAAGTCGGACGCTCAATCGACTGCGCCACCCAGGCGCCCCTAATCTGCCATTCTTTTTGATGGCTAGCATTAGGATCTGCTGATCTTTCTTTCTTAATTTCAAAAGCTTCTGTTTATTTAAACTTATATGGTGGCAAAGGAGAATGAAACTTGCTGGCATTTGACATTATGTGTGAAAGTGTCTAATGCCTTGACTCCATGGTTAGAATACAGTAAGAACAACAACAAAAATCCCACATCCTCTCTTTTGACTCAGTTTTATTTTTTCCTGCCACCGGTCCCATTAATGGAATCAAAAATAAAATAAAAATTATTCTTGTTATAATCTGAGCATAGGTCCTTCTTAAACAGGCATCAGAAAAAATTAGGAGCCTATACGTGGGAGATATTTATGACTATGCAAGAAAAATCTTTCACACAAAACAATATAATGTAAAATCAAGTCAAACATTTATTTCCTTTTATGCTGTAACTAAAATAAAGTCCAAAATGCCTATCCTTTGGTATCAATTGTAGTCATAGATGTTATCATTTATAAGGTATAAGACATTTTATCATACCATTCTATGAATTCCCAAATCACTAGTCGAGTTTTAGGAAATATTTGTATGATCACTCTGCTTCTGCTATCATTGGATAGCTTAGCTATGAGACACAGGGAAACATATCCACTTCCTGTGACAACTATTTAACCCTTGGTGTTTTGTTGCAATACGAGAGCCCCTAAACATGGTGCTTACATTTTATACCCTGTTACACACCTGAATGCCTGTTACTTCCCATGTTGCCATGAAAGTTTCCATCATCAATGCCACCATATTGCCTTCCCAGTCATTTGTCCCCATTCTGGTCAGAATCAGGCCACTCTAAAACAGTGGGAAGATGTGACATATAGGTCATCACTGCCTATTACTGTGTTGGTCTCCTCAACGACCTCTAAGGTCTGGTGCCTGGGTGGCTCATGTCGGTTAAGCGTCCCACTTCTGCTCAGGTCATGATATCCTAGTTTGTGAGTTCCAGCCCCATGTTACGCTCTGTGCTGACAGCTCAGAGACTGGAGCCATCATCTGATTCTGTGTCTCCCTCTCTCTGCCCCTCCCCTGTTCATGATGTTTCTCTCTCTCTCAAAAATAAACATTAGAAAAAAAAGACCTCTAAGGTCAACCTCAGTTGTGCAAGCACTGATTCATTACCCATTAGTTATTCCTAAAGTTAAAACAAAAGAAAATTATTCAGTGATTTCTAGCTTCAATAAATTGATACTTTTATGTACATCAATTATTTTTTTCTTTATGATCCAATCTTATTCTTGGATGAACAAAAATCAAGTATATTAAAATAGTTTCAAATTCCTAAAATTATCAGAGACTTTTATCATCATTATTTCTATTATCAACTAAATCTAACTTATGGTATACTGGGAAGCCATTTATCAAGATTGCCCCAACATTTTATGACTTCAACTAATGTCTTTGCATTAGAACATACATTATTAATTAATTTTATATTTTATTGAAGTTATTAATAAACATTTGCAAACAGCATAAAAGTACTTAAAGATTTCAATATTAAACCAATTTGCTATAGCTGTAGCTGTAGCTATTTTCAGTCTAGTGGCTGAATATAAGCACTGTATGCACGTAAGAAAAATATGAAATGAAATGAAAGGGGCATCCAGAATTGGACAGAGAAGTGAAACAATAAGCAACAATATTAAGAGTAAATTAATGTTTAAGCAATTGCCTTCAAATCTGTGTTCATGATGAACAAAATTGTAAATTGAGTATATTTACTACATTTACTTATCTTTCAAACAAAAGTCAATCTGGAAAGATACATGATTTGTAAAAGCTACAACTTATTTTATTTTATTTTTTTTTAATTTTTTTTTTCAAACGTTTATTTATTTTTGGGACAGAGAGAGACAGAGCATGAACGGGGGAGGGGCAGAGAGAGAGGGAGACACAGAATCGGAAGCAGGCTCCAGGCTCTGGGCCATCATCAGCCCAGAGCCCGACGCGGGGCTCGAACTCACAGACCGCGAGATCGTGACCTGGCTGAAGTTGGACGCTTAACCGACTGCGCCACCCAGGCGCCCCTACAACTTATTTTATATAATCTAATTATTTGTTTGTTTGTTTATTTATTATAGTATAGTATAATTTGTAATAGTAGTATACTTTATTTATTTTTGAATTTTTATTTAAATTCCAGTTAGTTAATTTTACAGTGTAATATTAACTTCACACGTATAATATAGTGATCTGACACTTCCAGACAACACTGGTGCTCATCACAAGTACACTTCTGAATCTCCATCACCTTTTTAACCTATCCCTTTACCCAACTCCTCTCTGGTAACCGTAAGTGCATTCTCTATATTTAAGAATTTATTTATTGGTTGGCCTCTCTGTCTCTTTTTCTTTAGCTCCTTTGTTTTGTTTCTTAAATTCCACATTTGAGTGAAATTGTATGGTATTTTTCTTTCTCTAACTGACTTACTTCACTTAGCATTATACTCTCTAGCTCCATCCTCATCATTGCAAATGGCAACATTTCATTCTTTTTTTATGGCCAATATTCCATTGTATATGTGTGTGTGTGTGTGTGTGTGTATACCACATTTTTTTTTATTCATTCATCAGCCAATGGACACTTGGCTGGTACTATAATTTGGTTATTGTAGATAATGCTGGTATAAACACTGGGGTGCATATATCCCATTGAAGTAGTATTTTTGCATCTTTCAGTAAATACATAGTAGTGCAATTGCTGGATTGTAGGGTAGTTCTGTTTAACTTTTCAAAGAACCTCCAGGATGCATCAGTTTGCATTCCCACCAACAGAGCAAGAGGGTCCCCCTTTCTCCACATCCTCACCAATATCTGTTATTTTTGTGTGGTTGATTTTAGCTATTCTGACACATGTCAGGTAAAATCTCATTGTGGCTTTCATTTGTATTTCCCTGATGATGAATGATGTTGAGAACTTTTTCATTTGTCTCTTGACCATATCTTCTTTGGAAAATTGTCTATTTATGTCTTCTGCCCATCTTTAACTCTATTATCCATTTTTGTGTTGTTGAACTTTATAATTCTTTATATATTTTGGATACTAACCCTTTATAGTTATAGATATGTAATTTATTAATGTCTTCTACCTTCCCAAAGGTTGCCTTTTAGTTTTGTGGATTGTTTCCTTCACTCTGATGAACTTCCAAAGATTTATGTTTGTTTTTTGTTTCCCATACTTCAGGAGACATATCTAGAAAGCAGTTGTTTCAGCAGATGTCAAAGAAGTTTCTGCCTTTGTTCTCCTCTAGGATTTTTATGGTTTCAGGTCTCAAATTTAGGTCTTTAATCCATTTTGAATTTGTTTTTGTGTTTGGTATAAGCAAGTGGTCTTGTATCATTTTTTGAATGTTGCTGCCCAGTGTTTCCAATAGTATTTGTTGGAAAGACTGTCTTTTTCCAATTGGATATCCTTTCCTGATTTTTTTTTTTGGAATAAATTTATTTATTTATTTTGAAAGAGAGTGGGGAGGGGAAGAAAGAGAGAGAAGCATAGAATTCCAACCAGGCTCCTTGTTGTCAGTGTGAAGTTCCATGCAGGGCTCCATCTCACAAACTGTGAGATCATGACCTGAGCTGCAATCAAGAATTAGATGCTTAACCGACTGAGCCACCCAGGTGTCCCATCCTTTCTTGTTTTTTTCAAAGATTGGTTGACCATATACTTAAGAATTCATTTCTGGGTTTTCTAGTTTGTGTTATTGATCTTTGTCTATTTTTGTGCCAGTACCATACTGTTTTGATCACTACAGCTTTATAAATAACTCAAAGTCCAGAATTGTGATGCCTCCAGCTTTGCTTTTCTTTTTCAAGGTTGCTTTGGCTATCCAGGGTCTTTTTCCATTCCATATAAATTTTAGGGTTATTTGTTTTAGCTCTGTGAAAAACATTACTGGTATGTTGATAGGAATTGCAATAAATGTGTATATTTCTTTGGATGGTATAGACATTTTAACAATATTAATTCTTTCAATCAATTGCATGGAATGTTTTTCTATTGCTTTGTGTCATCCTCAGTTTCTTTCTTATGGTTTTTGGTGCAATTGTAAATGGGAATTATTCTTCAATTTCTCTCTCTGCTGCTTCATTATTGTTGTATAGAAATGTAATAGATTTCTCTACATTAATTCTATACATTCTATCCTGAGACTTTACTGAATTCCTTTATCAATTTTAGCAGCATTTTTTTTGTAGAGTCTTTTGCATTTTCTATATAGACCATCATGCCATCTGCAAATAGTGAAAGTTTTACTTGCCAATTTGGATGCTTTATATTTCTTTTTGTTGTCTGATTTTTGTGGCTAGGACTTACAATGTTATCTTAAATAACCGTGGTGAGAGTGAACATCTTTGTTTTGTTCGTGACCATAGAAGGAAGTTGTTGGATTTCTTTCGTTAGTATTTTGTTAAGAATTTTTGCATCCGTGTCATAAATTCTCTATTTCTTTGATGTAATAAACAAGACTTTATAGTATCCTTGTAGTTCTTTTCATTTGTTTTTAATTTTTTTCCAGAATCTGAAAATTATATATCTGTTATCTCTAAACGTATTCTTCCCAGTCATTGTTTTGTTTCCTTCACTGGAACTTAATTCTAAACATCCAGTTCTCAAATAAAATTTCTGCTAAATGAATTATATTTTTAAGAGCAATTTAGCTACTTTTATTTTGCATTCTATGTAATTTTCCTCCTGAACAAATGCAAGAGGTTTCAACTTGAATAAGAAGCTATAATTGAAGATATACTTATTAAGATAAAGTCTAGAAATGTCTGAGAAATTAATAATTGTTTTGATTAAACTATATACATGTAGATGAATAAATGAATAATTTCTGAGTTAATCAATCAACCCACACAAAACACTATTATAATAACACTTAAAGTCACACATACCACAGATGATTTCTGGAAAACGTTTTATTGTCAAAAAGGAAATTTCTTTTCTTTTTCACTTATAATATCAGTGAAATCTTGTTTGAAATACTTTGTCAAATTATAGAATACTATTCTAAGATTGCCTGGTTTGACAGCACATAATTAAATAAAAGGAATTCAGTGAGATATTTTCCTTCAAAAATGGGGAATTATACTTGCCAGGAAATCTTTTTAGCAATACATTGACTAAATAAAGCATATTCAGTAAAAATAGTTTTAATTACTTCTGGAATAGTTGATTAAAATTTGATTTTTTAATATAAAGAAGTTTTATTCACTACATAAGTAACATACTAAGGTGTTTATAGTAAGCTGTTATCACACAACACGCTTCTGTGGTTACCAGGTGTATTGTTTTCACTCCCATTTCTCATTTCGGCTTGTTTGTCTTCCCCCCTTTTTTTTTAGTTAATGTAGTTAAAGCACTGCCGTTTTTGATTTTTATTTGTTTGTTTGTTTTTGGAAAAACTAGTTATTATTCTCAATGTTATGTTATTGTTTATTCTGGTCTCAATTTTATTTCTAATTTCTCTTTGTTATTTCTTTCCTCTACTTAATTTTAACTAAGTTTCTTCTTTTTCTAGTTCCTTGTGGTGAAATGTTAAGTTGTTTATTTAAATTTTTCCTCTTTCTTTTTTTAATTTTTTTTCTTAGTACGAGCATTTATAGCATATATTTCACCTTAATTGTACATGGAGACACTTACTCTAAGCTGCAATGCCTACCTTTAATACATAATCTCATATTGTATCAATATATAATCTTCATGATGCCATTTTGATGTTCATAAATTTCTGTTTTAAGATTGAAAACACTGAGGCTTGAGATAGAATAACATTTTCTTCATGGACCCAAAGGCAGTAAATAGTGAAAATAATTCATATTCTAAGCCAACATAGGAGTATATGAAAGCATACTTAAAGATTATTTTAATAAAATTTTAATAGTTTTAAATTTAAATTTTAATAGCTTTATTTGTATCTTATAGTTTTATTTTAGTATAATTTTATTTTTGTAAGATTATAGATAATGTAAGAAAATCAAACCAAAAAACTTAATTTCAAATATTTGCTTATGCTTAATGACCCTGGTAAAATCTATTCCACAACCTAGTATTTGAACCCTTTTGCAATATTTCAAATGTCTGAGGTTTAAACAATTTCAGAAAAAAAAAGTAAAGACAATTCTCTTTTTGAAAAGCTCTAGAGACAAATTTTTTCATGTTCATTCCATTAAATGATCATGCAGTTTTCATGTATTGTTCTTCCTTCTAAGCTCTATGTCTTTGAAGTCTCTTTATGTAACTTTATTTTAATACATCTCAAAGATTTTATTATGTTTTTATAATTTCTCTTGTTTTTAGGCCAATGCATTTGGTTCCAACGTTTGTTCTTGTATGATAATGTCTCTTCTCATTCCACCATTCACTTTCTTTTGATGAAGCTATTTAATGTCATGCTAGAACCAACTATCATTTCTTAAGCATTTACAATATGTCAACATCTGTTATGGTTCATTTCATACATGAAAGTCTTTTTTTTCTTTTTTTTCTATTCAAGCTCAAAGGAAAAAAGATATTCAGAATTTTTAAATATGTCACCTTTTAATATAGGGTCAAGAAAATTTTGATTATATTGTCAGCACTATAATTGGTGAAGCTTCCTCCATAATTCTTGATTTTTAGAAACTAGGAAATATGCTAAAAAAATTAGAGATTTGTGTGTTAAATTTTAATATATTTAATTCACAAAAAGTAAAATTAACCTTCAGCATGAAGGATAGCATAAGTAAAATTCATACACAATTTGCCATCTATGAAAGACCTTTGAAGATCCTGCTATATCTACTAGAATATATTGTACCAGCAGAATAATTTTTCTTTTACCTTAATGATAGTTAAAATTTTAAATATCTAAATATCCGAAATTAATACTTTACCTAATCTAGTCAGTGAGAAAAATAAATTTTCCTTTTGTCCAAAAGACATTGTTGTTGTTCTACAAAGCCATTGACAGGAATTCAGAATCTGGAATTTGGGGTCATTTTATTTTTAGTTTAGTAAAACTAGTGCCAACCTGCCAGGAGTTGTGTCTACCCAGTTATTTGCACAGTACTGAAATATTTCTCGTTCCAAGGATATATTTTACTAGCAGCCCTATCACTTTCACTGCCCAAGTCCCTAGGAACTATCACTTACTCTAACAGAAATAAGAAGTTTTTAAAGTCATCAGCAATATTAATTAAAAAAAAAATATTGGTTTCTAAGTCTAATCAGATCTATAAGTAAATGATTTGTCTACAATTTTCTTACAGTTTGGGGAGAAAATGATTTTTTCTACAGTCTGGAAATGTGTTATTGTATTAAGTTATGTTAATAGCTAGTCCATGAGGCAACAGAGGGGAATTTAAATATGCTTGCTGCTAGTTGCATGGAAACAAACTCTTTGTATGTCTAGGATACAATACCAAATTTTGTTTCCTTCTTTTTTTTTTTTTTAATTTTTTTTCAACGTTTATTTATTTTTCGGACAGAGAGAGACAGAGCATGAATGGGGGAGGGGCAGAGAGAGAGGGAGGCACAGAATCGGAAACAGGCTCCAGGCTCTGAGCCATCAGCCCAGAGCCTGACGCGGGGCTCGAACTCAGGACCGCTAGATCGTGACCTGGCTGAAGTCGGACGCTTAACCGACTGCGCCACCCAGGCGCCCCTGTTTCCTTCTTTTTTAAGTTTATTTATTTACTTTGAGAGAGAGGTAGTGAGCTGGGGAGGAGCAGAAAGAGGGAGAGGGAGAGAATCCCAAGCAGGTTGCATGCTGCCAGCACAGAGGCCAATGCCGGGCTCGAACTCACAAACCGTGAGATTATGACCTGAGCTGAAATCTAGAGTCAGACGCTTAACCATCTGAGCCACCCAGGTGCCCTCAAATTTTATTTCCTAAAAAATAAAACATTCTTTCTCAAAACAAGTATTTTCCTATGAGGGTAGGAGAAACATAGCTTTGAATAGGCCCTTCATCAAATTTTAAAGATCATTTTTTACCCTAAAATATTTTAATTGGAATGTGAGAAGAAACATTACTGTGAACAAAGACATCTGAGAAATGGCATAGACATTGCCTTGGGAATTCTTATTGCATATTAGTATATAAAGTTGCACAGAAATCCTGTAGTAAAAAAAAAATTTATTTAATCTATTGATTCCAAATGTATGTAATTATATGTAAAAGAATTTTAACATGAAATGGAACTGAAGGGTATAAAATGGCATGTGCCTTCAGGATATAAATCTTAAGGACTGAGAAACTGCTTTCCCATAAATTACTGATTTATGAAAACTGATAATTTTTGAGTTTTCATAAATAATAGTTGTTCAGAGGTTGCCTCATATCCATCTTGGGAAGTTTTACTTATGGTTTCGAGTCATGAACAAAAAATGACCCATATCAGGCTGGTATTATCTCACAAAATTAGCTGAATTGAGCTTTGTTTGTATGATTGGACTGGTTTTGTCTGCTCAGGGAATTTTCAGAGCTGATTTCCCTTTATTTTGGCTATTAACAGATTCTAACTGAACTCTCCCTTCTTTATGTTTCCTACTTGTAAATACAGCCACCCCAAATCCTCAATGAAGTTACATTTAGCATGCTACAATATATGTCCCAAATTCCATTTCTGCTACTATTCTTAAATAAACTCATTGTTTTGACAATTTGAAACTTGCCTCAGTTTACTTCTTTATTCAGGTTGACACAAATTATTAAAAAAAACCCAAAAAAACAAACAAACAAAAAAAACCCTCTGGGCACCATGGTGACTCCATTCCTTAAGCAACCAACTCTTGATTTCAGGTCAAGTCATGATCTCAAAGTTCATGAGATGGAGCCCCCATCAGGCTCTGTGCTGATAGTGCAGAGTCTGCTTGGGATTCTCTCTCCCTCTCTTTCTACCTCTTTCCCAATCTCTCTTTCTCTGTCTCAAAATAATTAAATAAACTTCAAACAAACAAACAAACAAACAAAAAACACCAAACCCTCATGGTATACAGTCACCATCTACACAAGTATTTTCCCACAACTCCCGGTTTAAAAGTTGCATACACAATCCATAAAAAGTTGGAATTATATTTTAAAATTTTCATGGAAGTAAAATGCTTTTCCTTACTAAAAAATGTTTATAAATTATTGAAATAGTGAAAGATTGTTACTAAAATTCTAAAAAATAAGAAATGCCCTAATCTTCCTAGATCCTAATCACTAATTTGTTTTTGTTTTTGTTTTTAAATTTGTTTATTTAGAGAGAGAGAGAGATACAGCGAGCAAGCATGGGGGAGGGGCAGAGAGAGAGGGAGAGAGATAAAATCCCAAACAGCCTCCATTTATCAGTGCAGAGCACGACTGAGGAATCATGAGATTATGACCTAAGCCAAAATCAAAAGTCAGACTCTTAACCAAATGGGCCACCCAAAGGGTACTCCAATCACTGATTATTTTTATCACTTGCTAATTACATTTAAATTTGAAATGTTTCATTTAGATTTGTTATTTTAATGTTCTCCCTACAATTGTGTACATTTAAAATATTTGCATTGTAAAATATATTAGTCATGGGGATGTAATGTATAACATAGGGGATACAGTCAATCATATCGTATTGACTTTGTAAGATGACATAGTAACTAGATTTATTGTGGTAGCCATATCATAATGTTTACAAATGTGAATCACTATGTTGTATACCTGAATCTAATATAATACTGTATGCCAATTATACCTGAATATTTTTTTAAAGAACATTAAAATGAAACAAAAACAAAATAGTGAAAAAATTATCTTTAAAAATTTACCATAAGTAAAACATCAACATGAAAATAAAATGGAATAGAAATTTACAATTCTAAAGAAAGGATTTCTTTAATATTAAACAATTCTTGGGTTCCTGGGTAGCTCATTCAGTTAAACATACAACTCTTGATCTCAGCTCAGGTTTTTTTTTTTTTTTTATGTTTATGTTTATTTATTTTTGACAGAGAGAGAAACAGAGCATGAGTAGGGGAGGGGCAGAGAGACAGGGAGACACAGAATCCAAAGCAGCCTCCAAGCTCCAAGCTGTCAGCACAGAGCCCGATGTGGGGCTCAAACTCACAGACTGGGAGATCATGACCTGAGCCGAAGCCAGACGCTCAACTGACTGAGCCACCCAGGTGCCCCAATCTCAGCTCAGGTCTCAATCTCAGGGTCATGAGTTCAAGCCTTGTATTGGGCTCTGTGCTGCCATGAAGCTTACTTAAAAATATATATGTATTTTAAGCAATTCTCAATTACTATAAATAACTCAGAATGAAATCACAAAATGGATATTCAGATGAAAAATGTTTCTTGTGAAGAGTGCCAAATTTGCATAAAATTCCCAGTCATTTCCTCTTCTTTCCTTTCCCTCTTTTTTCTTCCCTCCCTCCCCATTTCTTTCTTTCTTTCTTTCTTTCTTTCTTTCTTTCTTTCTTTCCTTCTTTCTGTTTCTTTCTTTTTTCTTTTCTCTTTCTTTCTTTCTTTCTTTCTTTCTCTCTTTCTCAATGATGTACAAACAATTTTAAAACCTTGCAACATTGGGACACTAATAAATTATAAATAAGATATAATTGCTCGTATCTGAAAAATTGTCATAAATTGGAAAGGTAGTTAACATAGGCAGAAGAAGCAGAAATATTATCTGTATTTGGTGGTTTAGAAGACAAACATCTAATAATTACTTAACATATTGCTTAATACTCTTCAGAAGTTTTAAATTTTAAAATATTCTCATTTGGAAGAACATCCATTTTAATTTTTTTAAAATTTGTATTCATTTGAGCTATACAGATCAACAAGCATAAAATAATAGTTGTTATAGCAAGAGCATAGCAGAAATCTTTATCTGTATTTCCTCACTTTTCCTAGACTAGAGGCCTAGCCTAGCTTTTAGTCCTCAGTTTTCAACATGCCTTCCTCACTAAACTTAATAATTTGTAAGTTTTGATTTAAAATGAGAGAAATGTGATTTTTTTCTTTTGTTCAAACACTTAGAGGCCATGGTAGGATTATTAATTGGTCTAACTTCAATATTGTTTCAGGCTAGGGAAAGGAAGAAAGTTTGGGGGGGGGGGGGTGATGGCCAGTAAGTGGTGCAAGTCAAAACACACACAACCTTTGCTGATCAATTTTACTGTTTTATATGGGCATGGTTCATGGTACTTCAAAACAAATGCAATACAATGATCACAGATCACCAAAACAAATGTAAAAGTTTAATCATAAAGTTTGAAATGTTGTGAGAATTACCAAATGTGACATAGAGACACAAAGTGAGCAAATGCTGTTAGAGAAATGGCAGTGATAGACTTGCTCAACTCAAAGTTGCCACTAACCTTCAATTTGTAAACAAACAGAAACAGATAAAATCTGTGGAGTACAAAAAAACAAAGCACAATATACCAATGTATGTCGGTATTTAGAAAATTCTGAGGAATCCACTAGAAAAAAAAAAAAAAAAAAAGAAAGAAGAAAGAAAACCTACAAGAGCTAATAAGTGAGATCAGCAAGGTTGTAGGGTACAAGGTCAAAAACATAAACCAATTGTATTTCAATCTACTAGCAATAAAAAAATAAAAAATGAATTTAATAAAACATTGCTAGTTACAATAGCATAAAAGGAATATGACATTTAGGAAAAAAATTAAAGAAAGTGCAAAACTTGTACACTAAAGACTACAAAATATTGCTGAAAGAAATTAAAGACTTAATAAATAGAAAAATGCCTCATGTTCATAGATTGTAGTACTTAATCTTATTAAGATGGAAATGCATCCCAAATTTATCTACATATTGAACACAATTCCTATCAAAATCCCTAATGGCATTGTTGCAGAAATTAACAGGCTGATCCTAAAATTCATAAGAAATATCAAGAGACCCAGGAAAGTCAAAATAATTCTGTAAAATAATGGAGTTGGAGTACTCACACTTCTCAATTTCAAAACTTCCTTTCAAACTACAGTTCCAAGATAGTAGTACTGGAATACTGATAGACATATAGATTAATGGAATAGATTTGAGATTCTAGAAATAAACTCCAACAATCAACTGATTTTTAACAAGGATGTCACTACCATTCAATGGGGGAAAAAAGAGTCTTTTCAGCCACTGGTACTGAGATAAATGGCTGTCAACATGAAAAGAAGAAAGTTGAACCTTACGCCATATATAAAAATTAACCCCCAAAATAAATACAAAGGTACAAAAATAAGTACAAAAAATATAAATCAAAGACCTAAATGCAACTCTTAGGAGAAAATCTAGGTGTAAATCATTGTGTCTTTGGATTAAGCAGTGGTATCTTGGCTATGACACGTAAAGCATAGTCAAAAAGAAAATAGATAAATTGGACTTCACCAAAATCATAACTTTTTTGTTTAAGGGTCACTCTCAAGAAAGTTAAACGATAGCCCACAGATTTGTTTGAATATTTGAACATATTTTTAAATTGTATACTTGGTAAGAGTCTAGTATCAGAATATATAAAGTGCTATTGCAACTCAAAAAAAAAAGAGGCAAATGATGCAATTAAAAATTGGCAAATGACTTGAGTAGATATTTTTACAAAAAGAATATACAAAGAGCCATTAAGCACATGAAACACTTTCAACATCATCAGTCATTAGAGAAATGTAAATCAAAACTATGATGAGATACCATTTCATAACCATGGCTATAATAAAAACAAGATGGACAATTGCAAGTGTTAATGATAATGCTAAGAACATGGAACGCTCATACATTTCTAGTAAGAATGTAATACATTACAATCACTTTGGAAAATGTCTTTGCAATACTTCAAAACATTCCACAGAGTTACCATATGATCCAGAAGTTCTATTCAAGGTTATTTATCTAAGAAAATCAATAACCTATACTCACACAAACTATACACAAATGTTCATATTTTTTGTAATAGAGTGGAAACAACCCAAATGCCCATCTGCTGGTGAATGGATAAACAAGAAGTGGAATACCGACAAAATAGAGTAATAATCAGCCACAAAAGGCAATGAAGTCCTGATCCCTGCTACAACTTGGATAACTATGAAAATACATAAAAAGTGAAAGAAAAAATCCACATCTTGCATGATTCCACACATATGAAATATTCAGAATAGCCAATCCATACAAACAGAAAGTAAATTCATGGTTCCCAGAGACATTCCCCTCTGGAGGAAAGGGGTTTCATTTTGAGGTGATGAAAATATTCTGGAATTAGATAACGTACTGTTTATGAAACCTTGTGAACTTACTAAAACCTCTGAGTTTTAGGGACACCTGGGTGGCTCAGTTGGTTAAACATCTGACACTTTGTTTTGGCTCAGGTCATGGTCTAACGATTCATGGGTTTGAGGCCTGCATTGGGCTCTGCTTTGCCAGGGTGGAGCCTTCTTGGGATCCTCTCTCTCTCCCTTTCTGTCCCTACCACCTGTTCTCTCTCTCTCTTCCCCCCCCCAAAATAAATAAACAACTTTAAAAAAAAGCCTCTGGGTTTTAAACTTTAAATGCATGAATGTTATGGTCTGTGAATCACATTTCTATTAAAGAATATGAGAGGAGTAGATATCTGAACCAAGAAAATTCTCATGAAAATCCTTAACACTTTTGTAGGATAGTTTGTGGATCAGGGAAAATGGAGAGTGTTAAGGTTTTGCAAAAGTGAGAAAATACCAGCAAATATTAGCCTGTAAAAGGAATGGACTCTAAGGGAGCCTGGGTGGCTCAGTGGGTTAAACATCCAACTTTGGCTCAGGTCAGGATCTCATGGTTTGTAAGTTCTACCCTAATACTGGGCTGTCAGCATAGAACCAGGAGCTGCTTCAGATCCTTTTCCCCCTCTCTCTCTGCCCCTTCCCCCTCTTGTGCTGTGTCTTTCTCAAAATAAATACATAAACTAAAAAATAAATACATAAAAGGAATGAACTCCATCCTGAGTAGGACTAAATGAGTGAATCTAAGAACACATAGATCAGCATTGAGCACCAGAGGAAGTAGGAAAAAAGGACATCAGAAATTCTGTGGTAAAAAACGTGGCTGAATTCTTGTCTTGAAAGCTTTATTAATGAGTAAATGATTTGTCACTAATAACAGGTAAACCCTTGACTAAGAAACTAGGAAGGCAAGTCTTATCTGTATCTCTAACCAATAAATAGAATTTTCCACTAATAGCTGGCCAATGAAATCCAACTTTTCATAAATGAATTGTGTCTTCAAAACAATCTGTAAAAATAAATACAAAATGTTGATCAGTAAAGAAAGAAAAGAAATAAAGATTTGAAACTATGACAAAGTATTGCCCATAAAATAGATTTTTTTAAAGACAGAAAAAAAGTTGACTGCCAAACAGCAGGCAAGTGTGAAACTGGAATAAAATATTTCAGTTATTGTGGCTGATTATATTCCTCAAGTATGACTGCAACACTATGTCCTGTCCCATATGCTCCTCTAGAACCTTGACACTCTTCCATTATAAAACAAGTCTACGTTCCTCTCTTTGAATCTTGGCAAGGCCTTGTAACTGTATCTAGTACTAGCATACAGAAGAAGTGAAAACATTTGATTTCTGAGGCAAGTTATAGAAGGCAATATGGTCTCTGTCACTGCCTCAAATGTCGTTTCTTGGAATGCTTGCCTTTGGAAACCAGGCACCTGGCTATGAGTAAGCCCAGCTGAGATGGAGAGGTCCACATGGAAAGGAACTGAGGCTCCATCTGAACACTCAGGTGACAGCCGTGTGAGTGAACCATCTTTAAAGAGGATCTTTCAGCCCCAGGCAAACCACTTCAGTTGATGCCAGGTGGGGCAGAGACATATACTTTTCCCCAAGCCCTGCTAAAACAACAGATTTGAAGTACAGTAAATGATTATTTTGTTTTTCCAAGATTTAAGAAAGTTTATTATGCAGTAATAGAGAACTAAAAAGGTAAAGAAGAAAAGGAAACACATTCATTTCAGAAAAGAACAATTATGAAGACGACAAGGAAGAAAAGGCATCATTCAAAGAATTATAGGGACATAACCAATAATCACAAGAAAAGCCAAGAGAGTGAAAATGAAATAAAGTGGTAAGTTGGAGTAGAGAAGACATGATAGGTATGGAAGAAAAGTTAAGAGAAATTATGTATGGTTGGGATACATATAAAGAAGAAAAACAAAAAACTGAAGCAGAACAAAGTTTTACTCTGTGTACCTATATCAATAAAGAAAAGTCGACAATGAGACATATTACCATAGAATTGCTGGACTTTGAAGATAAAAAGAGATTCTTCATATATCATGCAGAGATCAACTTATTAAAAAGGAAAGAAAATCATGTTGGCATCAGAGAGTTTTTTGTTTTGAGTTTTTAAATGCTTATTTATTTTTGAGAGAGAGAGAGAGCAGACAGAGAATGATTGGGGGGGTGCAGAGAGAGGGGGAGACACAGAATCTGACGCAGGCTCCAGGCTCTGAGCTGTCAGCACAGAGCCCAACGCAAGGCTTGAACCCATGAATCATGAAATCATGACCTGAGCTGAAGTCAGACATTTAACTGGCTAAACCACCCAGGCGCCCCAACATCAGAGTTTTAAATTTAATAATCAATAAACAAAAACATTGAAATTCAAAGAAAAAAAGTCTGGCCCAGGAGGATTTCAGTTATTATGACAATAGACATGTCATTTCCAATGTATAAGATCTCAGAAAATATTGTTCCCACAGCTCTTCCTTGAAAGCCTTGCAGAGTAAAACTTCCAAATGATTGGAGAAGCTTTGGAAAAAGTCCTGAGTACATTTAACTGTAGAACTCTTAAGACAAAAGCAGAAATATGAGTGAGTGATAGGCAACCAGGCAGTTCAAATATGGCAGGTCATGTTATGAGAACTCTTATCTGTGTTCAAAGACAAGGCACGTGGTGAGGAGTTAACATTCGCATCCACAACTTCCGCACAGAGAAAAAGAAAAAGCTAATTAGAATAGGGCTTTCTCCCAAGCCTCCTCCAGTGACAAGGGACTTCCTGATATTTTGTTTGGAGTAAAAAACTCAAAGAGATTCTGCAGTGCTGTATGTCTTAAAATGCTTGTTTGATAGATTCATTGGAAGTTTTTTTTCTAGCATAATTTTATAAAGCAGGACAGGAAGTCACAAGGAGAGTGGAGCAGGGTAGTATCCTTTGGAGACATCAGAAAAATTACACACTCTCCCCCTGCCACAGCCATTACCAGACATCAGATTCAGCGTGAAAGCAGATGAGTGAAGAAGGCTGAGAGATACACCAAAAATATGTGTTGGTTTGAGTGATACTCTTCTTACATAGATGAGATCGGGTGTGTTCAGAGTGGTATTGCCGTGGACATATTCCTCTTACATACTATGCACTCCTTTGCCACCAAAATTCTGAGGTTTCAGATGATGTCCTATGGTCATGAATGGGATGTCTACTTCTGAATTATTCCCTAGCTTCTGATTCATACCTAAGTCAATTTTCTTAGTGAGACCTTGTGAACTGCCTTGACTCAAATCTACTATCCTGTCTTCACAACCATCTATTAGTTGTAGGACCCTTAATGACAATCATTCCAGAATGAAGACAGCCATAAGTGGGCAGAGTGTGTTTTATCAACTGGAAAGCAAAACACATACAGTAGGGCAAAGACAATGGAAGTAGCTCTTGTTGGGTTGGTCAACAATAGGAAATCAGAAGGTAATAGGGCCTCCATTTGGCGATCCAACACTTCTGGGCTTCAGTTCATACTTCTCAAAGGCTTAAAAGGGTCAAGAAAGGGGGCAAAAGAGTGACAGAAGAGGCACACCTAGGCTTTGTGTATCCTGTACTTCAGAAGTAGTATTCCAGACACTGATCCATTATTTGATTCCCTGATCCCTATGACACGGCCGGAAGTAGCCATTAAGGGGACAGATAGTTTTAGAAAATATACACCATTAGGGATCTGTCAACCCAGTCTATGAATGGGTGGTTAGTACTAGTCTGGTATAATTTATTTTTCAGGCAAATATGCCTGCTTTCTAAAAGGCATGGTAGGTACCACCAATTAGCAAGCAATCAAGGGCCTATGACAGGAAGTACAAAAGCCAGAGACAGTTTTACTGGGAGAAACTTTCAGAGAGAAAAAAGGCAGGTGCAAGTTTCTCTCAGGGGTAGGGTAGTGCTCAGTGACATATCAGGGCCAGATTTCAGATAGTGATATTAGAACCTCTATATATAAGCTCTATGATTTGTATACTGCACACTTGGCAAAATATAACCTCATCCCTCAGTAGCATTAGGGATAAGCCTGAGCCTTAAAGCTTCAGCTAAACTATGTAGCAGAAAAATGGCCTCTAATCCTCTCCTTCCACGTTATCATTTATGGTAAAGGAGCACCATAATTGTATGATGGGTCCATAGATTGGACTCCAAGAGTTGTCGTTGAGGCAATGTGACACAATGACTCTGGTCAAAGCATTGACTCAGCAGCATCTATTGATTTAACGCTTGGTACAGTAGGATTACATCAAGCAGTTTTCAGGTTCCCCCCCCCTTCCCCCACTATGAAGCATCTCGGCTTTCTCTTCGCAAAGACCTCCTGAACAATGTTAGTCTTTGATTAGTTCATTTTTGCCTCTTGAAACAGCATAAGTATGTTAAAGAATTTCTCTTACCATAACAAATCTTTATTTCTTGATCAAACTACAGATTCAACATGTCACTGGGAGGCTTTATTCATTGCAGTTCTTCAATGGTGGGCTGATGTAGACCCAACGAGAAGCTTCAATGGTATAATGAATCAAATAAAGATTTATAAACTTTCTGCAAGGAACTTATACATATTACTTCTGCTCACATTTCATTGGCAAAATCAAGTCAGTCAAGTTTGGCCTAATCAAACTTAAAGAAAAATAAAGATTTCCCTCCTGATAGTATGGGGTAGTAATATCTCATGGTAGTTTTAATTTCCTGATTTCTAAAGAGGTTGAGCATCCTTCCACATTTTTACTGACTGTTTGGATATGTTATTTTGTAATGTAGCTTTTTAATTCTCCTACCCATTTGTCTATTAATTTCTCTTTCATTATCTTCTCTTTTTCTTGTAGGATCTATCTATCATCTATCTATCATCTATCTAACTATCCCTTCATCCATCTAACCTATCCATCTGGGTATAAATCATTTATCTACATATAGAGATACTATAACTCCTTTGTTGATTAAAAGTCCTTCAAATATATTCTCTAGCTCTATGGATTGCCTAAGTAATGTTGTTATTTTATTTTATTTTTGTGGACAGGAGTTCTTAATTTAACGAAGTACAATTTATTAAGATTTCCCATTTTTTTCTTTCTAGTTAGTGCATTTTTGTTTCTATTACAAATCAGGAAGTAGAAATTAAGCTTATTTAAGAGCCGACAAATTACACTAAAATAGATACTCACATTGATTTTGTATTGGAAGAATTCGAGAGAAAAGGGAATAAAAAATAAGCCAAATCTTGTTGTTTACAAAAGGAAACCAATAGACACTTCTAGAAAAGGAGGACACACATGGTTTTACATTAAGCTATAGGTACAGAAGGTCACCATAAGAAAAAAAAATACTTTTCTAAATATCAGAAGAGCCACTTAGAAATATGTGTATATTGATACTTATATGTTCTACATGTAAAGAATAATACACACAAACAGTAAAGTTGAATTAATATGACAGAAAGGAGTTCAAAAATGTTTTTTTATGTCAAGAAAAAAATTAGCTTACTTCTCTTATAAGAAAAAAAAATATTTTCAGATTGATTTACAGGTCAAAATCTCAATGAATGCTCCATACCACACCTAAAGTTAAGTTATCAGGAGACTTGAGAATAAAAAGATAATCAAAGGTACATTCAGGCAAAAAGAAAAACAAAGAGAATGCTGTAATATTAGACATAAAGAAGAAAAAAACACATTAAACAAAACAGTAAATAGAACTCTTTTTTTTTTAACACTTATTTATTTTTGAGACAGAGAGAGTCAGAGCATGAACGGGGGGAGGGCCAGAGAGAGAGGGAGACACAGAATCTGAAGCAGGCTCCAGGCTCTGAGCTGTCAGCACAGAGCCTGATGCGGGGCTCGAACTCACGGACCGTGAGATCGTGACCTGAGCGAAGTCGGACGCTCAACCGACTGAGCCACCCAGGCGCCCCAAGAACTCTTAATGTTAGAGACTATAACTCACTATGAAGATGTTAATCATCAAATCTTTGAACTAGTTACATAGCAGTGAATTTCATATAACATAAATGGCAAGAATTCAATTATAGTTAGCTGGAAACACACTAGTAACATGTGACTTTAATATAAATTTCTTAGTCCTAGCAGACAAATATCTGAAATAAAATAGGCAGGGAAATACTTAAATATCATAATCAATAAAGTAAAATTTCAAGGTGTATAATAAATTCTGTGTCATAGTAAAATTCTTCTTTTAAAGTATTTATTGAAAATTTACAAAAAATTGATTCAATATTATTTGGCCACAAATAAAACTTATTTTTTTAATGTTTATTTATTTTTGAGAGAGAGAGAGAGAGAGCGAGTATGAGTGGGGGAGGGGCGCAGAGAGAAGGAGGCACAGAATCTGAAGCAGGATCCAGGCTCTGAGCTTTCAGTACAGAGCCTAATGTGGGGCTCGAATTCACAAACCGCTACATCAAGACCGAAGCTGAAGTCGAACACTTACCAACTGAGTCACCCAGGAGCCCCTGCAAATAAAACTTAACGGTACTTGTATTGTACAGGCTGCTTTCTTATTTGTCTTTATGTTGTCTCATCTCCTCTAGTTCTGGTGGAAGAGAAGGTCTCAGAAAGTCCCCTTTGATAAAGGATACATTTTCTAAATGTATTGAGAGCTTATCCCAATTCTAAATACTAGTGAAGACATAAAACCAACATATAATATACCTATTTAATGAAAAAACAATGTTTTGAAATAATAATTGTTGTGAGTTCATAACTGATAAGTAATAAGATCTAAGAGTATTTTGATGGTACGTTACTTTGTCTTAGGTTGGGAGAAAAAAAGAAAAAAGAAAACAAACTTGGTCCTTAGCAAATTATTTAGAAGTACTAATACAATATTATTAATGATTTCATGCTTGAATTAAAAACGGATCTATGATGGAAAAATTTATATAAAAAAGTCTTCAGTAAAATATCACAATTCAAGTTGATGAACGAGTTAGAATATCTGATGTACAAAAAAGTAATGTTAATAATAAACTTAAGACATTTCTACTTAATAATTTATCCAAGTGAGATGAAGGAAGAGGTGTTTTAAATATATTGCATTGGCAAAGTAAGAAATTAAACTAGTGCCTGTTATACTTTATCTATTTATGATTATTTCATTTGCTAAAACTGAGGAAAAAGGCTTCATTTTGAATGGTAAAATATTGGCATCATTCTCCTTCTTATGGGCTATATTTCTGTAATTTTAATAAGTATCAATTGAATATTTTAAATTCAGATACTTCTTCAGCATTTACATTATTTTAGAAGCATTTTACCAACTTCAATAGGCATGAATATGACCCAATTTGTGCACAATGCTTTCTATCACGATTTTCAATAACTTTCTTGTTGCTTTCCAGATATTCCAGTACCAACTGGGAAGATGTGGGAAGAGTCTGATTTCACCTTATTTGTATTCCCTGTGACCCAGAAGTAAATATCGTTTTTATATTCCAAGATTGTTTTCTATATAACCAAAGTTTATGTGGAACCAAGAGCCAGTATCTCTGCTTGTGTGGCATGCAGAAATATAATAGACCCATAAGAAATGTTTTTCCAATACCAATCCACTATAACCCCTTTACCCATAGTTGTGCATTAGGTCAATATCACTGGTCAGCATTAAATAACAACATTTGGATGCTACAGTTATGATGGGAACTTAGAGACTATGATCCTATTCAATTAAATTTTCTGATGTTTTTATTTCTTTGTGTGATTTCCAAAATAGTATACTTAGTGTTTTTAATTTTTTTAAAGTTTCGTTTATTTTGGGGAGAGAGAGAAAGAGATAGAGTGTGAGCAGGCGAGGGGCAGAGAGAGGGAGACCCAGAATCTGGAGCAGGCTCCAGGCTCTGAGCTGTCAGCACAGAGGCCCATGTGGGGTTCAAACTCAAGAACCATGAGATCATGACCTGAGACAAAAGTTGGACGCTTAACTAACTGAGCCACCCAGGTGCCCCATGTACTTACTATTTTTAAATTCTAAAGTCAGAAAAGACAGAGTATTGTCTTCATGTAGTTGACAGTTCTAAATGCAAGCTTTGACACATCACAAATAACACAGACTGGAAAATGTTAACTTAATAAAATAAGGAAGTTTGGAAGGAAGGAAGGAAGGAAGGAAGGAAGGATGGAAGGAAGGAAGGAAGGAAGGAAGATAAAAGAAAGAAAGAAAGAAAGAAAGAAAGAAAGAAAGAAAGAAAGAAAGGGAGAGCTTGCTACTGGTTGCAGCCATCAGCAGTCTTTGGGGTTATAGTAACCCAGGAGACGCACAAAGAATACAATTTTGACTGAGAGAGTGAGTGGGCAGCTTTTCCAGTAGTGGCAACAGTGTAAGAAAACTTTTTTTTTTTTTGGTAATATTTTTATTACACTTTTATCTGTTGAAGAGTTAACTTACGGCTTTAAAAATATCAATGTAGTGTTTTGAACATTAGAATTGCATATTATGCTAATATAGATATCATTGTTTAGGGCACCCTATCTTCACACTGTTGATGTGGTTGAAAATGTGATGTATTTTGTACCTTTTTACCATTCATTTTTCACTTTTCCCAAAACTTATTCAGGCTCAGAGTTCACAGTTTGTAGACAGAAGACAAATGCTCTTCCTTTGGATTCATTACCTAATTAATGAAGACTTCTTTATTATATATATTTATATATTATATGTGTGTGTGTATGTGTGTGTGTTATTTTTATCTTATGTAAACTCAACAAATCCATGGTTACTTTATTCATTTTTCCCCATTTGTATGGGAAGTTGCCTTGAAACTCTTGTCAGCAGAATCCTTTTCTTTCTTTAGTTCTTGTGTCATAAGGGCCTGTGGATTAAAATACTGTTACTACAATTAGGTTTTCAGGGACACAAAGGGTAGCCTTTGGCAATGTGAACAGATTCTGTGAGCAGCATTTATTGATACAATAATTTGTGTTAAGTAGACTTAATCTTAAAATAGCAATTGTGCAAGTAGGAGGCAGTGAATGAATAATAAATATCTTTCTCTATGTGACTTTAGAATAAAAATATGAGAAAAAACATAAATAATATGGTTGTAACTAATTGGTAATGCACAAGTTTCTACCTCATACTTTTCTAGTTTCTCAACTCGAATGGTTGCAAGCAATAACCCATATGCATCTAATGATAATTGGTGAACTGTGTTCATAATTAATAATTAAATCCTTCACAGGAAAAGTTTCCTTTCGATGCCTGTGTAGGGATTTTAAATATTACATATGTTTACATCTCTGTAGAAAAGAAATAGATACATACATGGGCCTAACAAACACGAATAGTTTAAAATAGTATTCCCAGAATCTTTATGATCTAGTAGAAAGACCATATAATTTAGATTGTGATTAATCTAAGTTCCAATTTCACTCTCACATTTGCTAATAGTGTAAATATAGAAATGTGTTTCATTGTCATCTCATTTATTTCTTTACCACAATTATTTAATAAATAAGGGATATAAGGAAAACATTACATTTCATGCAAAGGTGACAGATCCTCCCCTCAATATTGAGGAAGGAAGATAAATTAATATGTAGGATCCCACAGCTTAGTAAATGTTTTCATTTGAAATTCCTAAGGTATTTCTTAGGTAAGAGGAAATACCAAGCCTTGTCTAGGAAATCTTCCCAGAGACAAAGACAGCTAGAAGGAGTCCTGTGGGAGGTAGAGATACTAGTCATGTGTAGGTTGAAAAGAGAGTGTATGGGGCACCCAGGTGGTTCAGTTGGTTAGCCTCCTACTCTTGATTTCGGCTCAGATCATGATCTCATGGTATGTGAGTTCAAGCCCCACGTCTGGCTTTGTCTTAACAGTGTGAAACCTGCTTGAGATTCTCTCTCTTCCTTTCTCTCTGCCCCTCCCCTTCCCGTGATCTATCTCTTTTTTTTTCTCTCTCTCTCTCTCTTAAAATAAGTAAACTTAAAAAAAAAGAAAAGAGAGAGCATGAAGCTATCAGGAATATTCTACAGGTAGTTTCTTATATACTATAATAAAGGTGTTCTAGTTATGCTTTATTAAAGGACTTAGACTTCATTTTATTGGAAACTATTGAAGGACTTTACTTGAGAGGTGACAAATGAAATTTTCAACTCTAAATGCAGCTAATTTCAACTCCAATTTCTAATTTCAACTCTAAATGAAGAATGATGAGAAAGGGAATGCCCAGAGATGTGTACTATTTTTTAAAAATTTTTATTTATTTGGGGGGTGGGCTGAGAGAGGCAGACAGAGTCCTAAGCAGGCTCCGTACACAGGGCTCGAACCCACGAATCTATGATATCATGACCTGAGCCAAAATCAAGAATTAGATGAAATGGACTGTGCCACCCAGGTGCCCCGGATATGTACTACCGAATAAGGTTAATAGTAGCAGAGATAAGAAAAAGTGCATTAATTGGAGAATTGTAAAGAAAGTCACATGGTTTACTTCTTCACTTCTTTCAGGTTTCTCAGATTTTTTTTTTTATTTTATTTAAACTAAGACTGTGTGCAACTGAAGATCTGTTTGCTTTTTTATTATATGGATATCTTGAATATAGTTTAAACATATTTACTTTTGAACCCCTGAGTTATCTTTTTCAACGTCTGGAATAAAACAGCCATGTGGTAAACAATCATTCAATAAATATATAAAGAATGAAAATTGGCAGAATCCGGTAATAGATGACTTTCAAATTTTGTCTCGGTCAAACTGGGTGAAGAGTAGCATCAGTAAATAAGCAGGCAATTAAGGGGGAAAATGCATATTAGGTAGAGTATGATAATCAGTTCAATTTAAATGGCATGTCACTTAAACCCTGGTTTCTTAATATGAAATGTTAATAATAATAACCATCTTTAATGTTATTATGAGTGCTAAAGAAGAGAAAATATGTCAGGCTTAGTCTTAAGAATATATATATGGTCTCTACTCAGATTACCTACGTATAAATTCACTAATTCTGGTCCCATCATTTTAGGTACAAGTCATTTACTCCTATTTGTGAATATTCCCTTAATTATCTGTGAAATGGGGGGTTTTCACAGAATTGTTGCTGGAGTTGAATAAATTAATCTAGACAGGTGCACTCTAGGTATCTTAGACATTAGTTTAAGGCATCTCAGAACTCTCTAACACAGAATAGGCTAATAAAAATGTGTCCCAAGTTTTCCTTCTCCCTTTATGATAAAATGCATCAGAGGAAGAGCCAGGATTCATAGGTGGCATTTCTGAATCTTCCTATCCTGCTGTTTTTAATCTACTAAATTATACAACTTTTACATTATTTTTAAAGTTTATTTATTTATTTTGAGAGAGAGAGAGAGAGCGCGCACAAACTGGGGAAGGGAAGAAAGAGAGGGAGAGAGTAAGAATCCCAAGCAAGCTCCATGATGTCAGCTCAGAGCCTGATGTGGGGGGCTCGAACTCATGAACCATGAGATTATGATCTGAACAGAAACCAAGAATTAGACACTTACCCGACCCAGGCACCCCTTTTCTTTTATATTATTAAAATGAAAAAATAATTCCAACATAGAAAAGTTAATGGTAAAAAAAACTAGACACAAAATAGGCAATGGGTCACAAAATGATTTTGAAGAGCACTGTTCATCAAGATAAGCAGCTTCAATTAGAAATTGCCAGAATAATCCAACTCTATAGTTGTAGACTCCAGATGGTTTGAAACAGTATTTCTAGTTAAAGAATTTTACGCCAGCTGGCACTTTATTCATATATGCTAGGCGTCCAGCAAAAGCTAAGATTGAAGCAGTAGTCTAAATAGAGAGGCCCCAAAGACCTCATCATCAGCAAGATAGGAAAAAACAACCTCTTGGGGACAAATGTCTCCACTGTCACAGCAGGAAGACTTGATGTGAAAAGATACTATTTCAGGATCCGTTCTTGAATTCCTTTGCATTACTGCATAGTGAGCCAAAATTATAAACTGGTGAAAAACAGACAAAAGATGATGATGACTGAAGTCATTATTTTGAGCATGTTACAAATAGATATCACTATTCCCCCACTTCAGTCTTAAGAATGTGTAATACAGGGGAAAAAAAAAAAACTAGGAGGGGAAAATAAATTTGGCAAAGCATGGATTAAAAGGTTCAGGTGAGAAGGCATGATTTTGCAGATACACTATTATGGCATTCTGTCAGCATATCGCAAATTAGTCAATGATTGCTCATGGCGATTAAAATAATCGTACATATTTTCTCTCCTGAAGCATACATCAGTGATGAGCACCTGGAGTCTGGAGGGCTTAGAGCAAAATTACTGAAATCTACAAGAGCATTATATATAGATACATGTATTTATGACATGAATTAAGTGTGAAACATGAAAACTTCAATCTAATATTTTAATACATTCTTGACAATTGTATATAGTAGTCACTGAATTAATAACCCCGAATGTATGGGGCATTAGGAGTCTGTTACAAATAGATTCAAATTAAGTATCTAAACTATGACTTCACTGAGATGTTGATGACCATATATTACAAACAATTATAGTAAGATAACTCAATTATTTAAATAAATGTAAATGTGTTTGTGCAAAATAAAAAAAATTCTGAATATATTATAGACTTGAATTTTAGGAATACTAAAACTGACAGAAGCAAGGATAATACATCGTTATGCACTATAAAGCAAAGATTATTGATCACCATTTTTGTGTGATATTTTTGATGCACATATATTTTCTGAAAAAATACAAAAATTGTAAGAAGACATTAGTGAAATATGATTTAAAATTCTACCAACAGAAAACTACTTTATATAAAACACTGAAAATTTAATAAATTAAGAATAATGGCCCATGTAAGTTAAGCAAAAATTAGTTCATTGTTAACAAGCTGGACTCCATCAGTATATTGATATATACACTTCCTTATTTCCAATGTTAATAGAAAATAAGAAAACAAATTTTGAGTCCTCAAGAACGACTGGCCTTGGAGTTTGACAAGTTTGATCTTGCATATAGATAAGTTGTTTAATACCTAAGTTATATTAAGAACCTGTTTTTACTGAATTATAAGATATTTTCTCTAGATCTCCTAAAATCCAATCATAACTTATATGGCTGTTTTCAAAATAATTTCTTTAAATTTTTGTTCATCTTTTGGCATTATCCTATAGCTTTGTATATTTTCCTAAATAATCTGGTGGATAACTAGCTTTAATTTTTATCAATACTTTTAAAACAATTGAAGTATATTATTTTATTAATGTCATAATGTAAAGTATTTATTGTTTCCCCTTCTGAAATGATAGGGATTCACCAACATTTCTTTTTTTTTTTAATTTTTTTTTTTAATTTATTTTTGAGACAGAGAGAGACAGATCATGAACAGGGGAGGGGCAGAGAGAGAGGGAGACACAGACTCTGAAACAGGTTCTAGGCTCTGAGCGGTCAGCACAGAGCCGGACACGGGGCTCGAACTCACGGACCAGGAGATCATGACCTGAGCCGAAGTCGGACGCTTAACCGACCGAGCCACCCGGGTGCCCCTGGTGCCCCTGCCAACATTTCTTTATACTGTTGCCACACTCATTTTCAATGCACATTAATGGATTTTAAATTATGCTCACCTAAAATTACATAATTTATCTTTAAATTATTTGAAACATTTGAAACATTTCAGTACTCATCAATGAAAGTACAAATTGGCTTCAACTCTGTATCTACTTATAACTTTTGTTCAGTAGTGCCCATCAGTTGTTTTTTTTCTACTGTTTCCTAATTTTTGAGTTATCTACATTGACTCACTGTATTTCCTAAGATTCTAATGTGGAGTAACTTATTTTTAGGAAGCATTCAGGTTTTCCTGTTTATTAAGTCCTTTTATATTCAAGGTTCTCTATTCAACATTTTCCTTCTGTTGCTGGTATATATGAACAATAAATTGATGACATAAAATTTGCCAGTTATAAAGTTTTTCTCTCAAAACTATTTTCATTCCATTTGTTTGTTTTTTCTGTTAGCTTCAGGTGACATTATGACCAATTTGTAATTGCTTGCTTTTATTTATACAGCAAGCACATTTTGTTTGTTTTATGAATTACATTGGCTGGTCTATTTGTGGGATTCTTTCTTTGCTTTAAAGTTTTATAATTTCACCAGAATAAGGTTGTGTTTAGTAAATCGTGATTATGTAAACATTCTCATTTTATTCTACACAATTCTAATGATAATTTCAGCATTGTCAGTTTTGTGTATTACACTTACAAATGGAAGTTTAAATTATGTTATTGTTTCTCGGGTCCTCAACTTTACACCTAGTCAAAGGAGTCCTATGTTTTTCTAAGTCTCTCAGCTCCCTTGCACTCCTTCTTCATTATATTCTATATATTTCCATCTCATCCTACTTCCTTTGTTTTAAAAAGTTAAAATATAAATTACTAAAAATAAAATGTTACTATTGAGTTTTATTGAGATTCCAAATACGGATCTTTCTTTCTACAATTTTTTTTTTATTTATTTTAGAAAGAAAGAGGAGGGAGGGGCAGAAGGAGAGAGAAAGAATCTTAAGCAGGCTCCATGTCAGCAAGAACTTGATCCCACGACATTGGAATCATGACCTGAGCTGAAATCAAGAGTTGGTCTCTCAACCTACTGAACCACCCAGGTGCCCCAACACAGATCTTTCTAAATGTATGCTTTTTTTCTATGACATACCTCCCCATACCTCAAATTTTCTTAAAACTCTTCATCAATTTCCCCCTTTTAGATGGAGCCTCTGAGCTCACAGATCCCTTTTATGTACCCTCAAAAATATTAAGAACAGAAAGAGTAATGCTTTTCCATGATTCATTGTGGCTAATTAACATGTGAGGTGTTTTCCTCTTTATTGTTGTTTTTTGTTGGTTTGTTTGTTTCATATTTGATCTAACCAGGATTGTCAATTGTAGTAAAATTTCTCATTAGTACTTTCTCACATTTCTAGTTCACTTTTCATCTATAAATTTCTTGGGTTAAGGGTTTATTCTCTTAACAACGGTGTTGAATATTTTGAACAGAATTTTATATAAAAATGAAACCCAATAGTCTAACTCATTGAAACACTTTCCAAAATGAATAGATTTGTTCCTCACACTAATGGTCATATATTTATTGAAGTTATATATTTTTTTCTGGATTTCTGCTGTCTGCCTATTATTTTACTATTTTTTGTTGAAATTGTTAGATATATTAACAAAGGTTACAATATTATAAATTATATTAATACAAATTAATATAATATAAATTAATATAAATAAAAGTTATATTAATCGTGTTGTGAAGAAACAAATCTTGGTAAAGTACTACTTTTCTATATGGTGTTACATCATAAGCTGAAGATTCCATATGATAATTAAAAAATCAAAAGTCTACAGGAATGTTTGTAAATAACTCAATATGATCTTCTTGGCTTTTGTGTTTTGTGAATTAATTCCAAAATTCCAGGAAAATTAAACGAAGATTATGAAAAGCAAATGGAACTTTTTGAAAGGCCTAAAACTCAATTTGAATTTTGAACTTGTATCTTTTTCATTATGAATATTTTTAATAATTTAAGAAGAAAAAAATATCCTTGAAAAAAGTGATCTGTAGAATGTGAAGAGCTTGTAATGTTCAATTTCTTTTTTTTTAATGTTTATTTTTGAGACAGAGAGAGAGTATGTGTGTGCAAGTAGGGAAGGAGCAAAGAGAGAGGGAGACACAGAATCTGAAGCTGAGCTGTCAGCACAGAGACTGATGCAGGGTTCGAACCCAGGAGCCGTGAAATTATGACCTGAGCCAGAGCTGGACGCTTAACTGACTGAGCCTCCTAGGCGCCCCATGTAATATTTAATTTCTGGATCAGAGTAGTAGTTTAGTGGGTTTATTCCACTCTGAGAAAATTTGTAAATTATTGCACCTTTGTGTATGTTACATTTCATTAAAAATATTTACTTTTGAAATTCCATTTGGTGTGTTGGCAGTCATCACGTAACAGTCAGTACAACTGAAAGACCAGCTCTTGTTTTCCAATTTTTGTCGTGGTTGCTGTTTATTCATAAGATTTTTTTCTTATAAAATTTCATGGTCAACTATATCTAAAACATGTTTCTGGTATTTCTTTAAGAATTTCTAGAACTTTTGAAGCAATTGTGTTTTCCGATGATTGAGTTGGCTATGTTTCAAGAAACAGAAGTGCCCAGAATGCATCTGGTTCTGTTTTATTTTTATAAATTTCAATTTTACTTAAATTTGCATACTTAGTGCTATTTTCAGCCCAGTAAAATTTCCTTCAATTCCAAGTGTGATTTTAGTTTGTATCCCGATTACTTCTATGAAACACCTGTAATTTCCAGATGGCTCTTTGTTCCTACATCTCTTCTCTCATAATTTTCAGCTCTTTGGCTTGTTTCTGTACACTTGAAGAGACTCTCAAGTAGGCTCTTAACATCAGTCATTAAAACTTCCATGAGCTCATTTTACTCTCTGCTGCCTCCCATTTTCATTTTACTTCTGTGTCTTTAGTTTCATTTTAATCTTTTAATCTCACCCAGATTTCTTTTTCTCATTGGTTGTTCATTTCGCATGACTTTTTGTTACCCTGTTTCTAATTTTTCTGGCAAGTAGAGCAAAATATTTATATAAAACTTAAATTCCTAGCATATGTGACTACTGGGACTATTTTTTAAATCTCTGTTCACAAGTACATCTTATTTGAAGGCCCTAAACCTACCAGGAGCTAATACAGTTCCACCAGCCAAGTCACCTTCCTGCTTCTGACAAGTGAGCTCTCTATATGGATGCGGAAATTGGCAATTCATACAAACCCTGGGCAAAAAGTGGCAGAGTGAATAGAGTTTCTCAGACTTCTTGCTGAGCAGCAGAAATATTTGTTTTTATAATCCACAACACCCTTTACTTGCTGTTTTAAAATAATGTAAACCTTTCCTTTCGGAATTAGGGGTAAACACCAAATTCAAGCATCAGGTTTGTTGGAATTTGTTTCTAAAACTGACATATGTTTTATTTATACATAATATGGTTATGCATTTTTAACTTACACATATTTACTGTGATAACTTTATACATTATTATGTACATTATTTTAAGAATATTCAAAGATAAATTTAGAATGCATCTAGTAAAATCTAAGAGAGTTTTTAACCAAATGTGATTTTTACTCAAAGATATTTTTATCTATTTATCTTTTTATTCAATTCCCATGGTTAAGGTTCTCAATAAACTGGACCCACTTAATCCTTTGTTTCCCCGTAGAAGAATCTCCTCTAGTGAAGATAAAATTCTTCTTATCTTTCTTAATTTAGGTAAACATGTTCAATTCTATACTTATTTTTCTTTTTTTTTTTTTATTTTTTTTTCAACGTTTTATTTATTTTTGGGACAGAGAGAGACAGAGCATGAACTGGGGAGGGGCAGAGAGAGAGGGAGACACAGAATCAGAAACAGGCTCCAGGCTCTGAGCCATCAGCCCAGAGCCCGATGCGGGGCTCGAACTCACGGACCGCGAGATCGTGACCTGGCTGAAGTCGGACGCTTAACCGACTGCGCCACCCAGGCGCCCCTATACTTATTTTTCTTGAACGTCTTCCCATTTAAATTGTAAAAATAAAAATCTTGTCTTTTTTCAAAGTAATGTTGAATATGGATAACTTTCTGTAATAATACTAATTTATGAGCGTAATTTCTCTTTTATGAGTCACTGGAGGTGTTTTCTGTATACTACACCATCTTGTCTTGCCAGTTATCGCACATTTTATTTCTCATTGATGGTAAAATAGGTCACTAACATCAGGTGTTATTTCTTCAACTTATAGTTTAAATTCACAGCACCCATACATGTTTTAGTTTACACACACACACACACACACACACACACACAAGTATGTATCACATACATAGGTCTAGATAGATAGGTAACAGATACACATAGATAATGATGCTTTACTTATCACACTATTTATTGCATATAATTGGCACCAGTAGGTTTAGCTAGGAATTTGGTAGAATGAATATTTTACTTACTAGGTAAATAAATCATAATCAAAACGAACAAATTAAAAGATAATATGGCATATTTCCTGTATCTTTACTTATCAAATTTAAGTCTATTATGCATCATTATCTCTAGTTCTTGCAGAAAATCCTGGGGAAAGTGTTGCAGTTCATGCCTATAAACTAGTCAAGATGGAGCTTCACTTTCAATCTGCACCAGAGCACAGTGATGGGGGCTCTCTTTTATTGTGACAGAGCTGTTATGGCACAGTTACTTAGATATGCCCAGGAACATACCAAAGGCGTTTATGAGAGCGTAAAATCAAACCAATGAATTACCAAAAAGCAAATATGTGTTAATTTAGTTTCTGGTTTGTCGCTAGGGAAAGAAACAGGGATGAGGCACAGTGAGAGATGGAGTAAACTTCCTGTGTTTTTGTTAATCTCAGAATCAAACAAAGCAAAGTCGTTTCTCATTCTCTGTGAATTCACTTGTATATCAGAAAGTGACAATTTTAAATTCTACATTTCCCCTTGAGGCTGATAATTTTATATGCATTGATATAAGTTATTAGATAGATAGATAGATAGATAGATAGATAGATAGATGTAGCTGCTTAATAACACATAATTTTCCTATTTCTAATTAAAGATTGGGTAAGATGGGGACACCTGGATGGTTTCGTTGGTTAAGTGTCCAACTTTGGCTCAGGTCATGATCTCTCAGTTCGTGGGTTCAAGCCCCATGTCAGGCTCTGCAGAGGCTGGAGCCTACTTTGGATTCTGTGTCTCCCTCTCTCTCTACCCCTCACCCAACTCGTTCTCTCTCTCTCTCTCTGTCTCTCTTTCTCTAAAAAATAAATAAACATTTAAAAAATTAAAAAAAAAGATTGGGTAAGATGGACCTCACTACACTTTGTGAGGTTCTTTTTATTACACTATGCTCATATGATTGTGTATACTATAGACACTATTGAATAACTAAGGAAGATTTACTTTGTACCCCACAACATAACCCCTGTATTATTTCCAGACTCCATAATAAGTTGTCCTTAAATTCTGGATTTTCCTCAATACATAATAAAATTCATTTCAAAATAAAGACTATTGATATTTCAGTGATAATACAGTGGCTAGCTCAGATCTAACTTTTTAACTCACTGATTTTTTCAAGAAATTTTAAAAGTTACAGGTACCGAGAAAAATGGAATAGAATAGAAATTCATGCAATAAAAACTGGAAGTTTTATATAATTTAACTGAGCATTAGAAGTGGAAAGTCAAGGATATTTGTAACATCCACTACTTAGGAGGCAAAAAAGAAAAAAAAAGTGTTATCACATTTCAGGATTTGACAATGTCAAAAGTGACTCTCTACTTCCGTTAACAACTGGATACAGTGTCCATAAAATATTGATAAATGTTGTTATAGAGGAATGAATAGGAACCCAATCAGGCTTTACATCTTGATAATTTCAGCTCAGTGACATTTTACAAATTACTTATCATTTTAAAGCCTAACTGATTTATTATCTAAAAGCAATTACAATAACAACATCTCTCAAAAGTTAAAATAAATAATAATTTTAGGGTTTACAGTATATAGGAGGTGCCACATAAGAATTAGTTCCAGTTATGTATTTATATATTTTTTTTTTTGTCTTTACATAATGCAACCTCCTTATTCTGTCTTTTTGGTTCGCAAAACAAAAACGTAAGGAGTTTTGAAAATGAAAGATGTTTGGTCTGCATGATTAAAAAACAAGAAAAGGGGTACCTATTTGGCTTATTCTGTTGGGCATCCAACTCTTAGTTTTGGGTCAGGCCATGATCTCATGGTTCATGGAATCGAGTCCCGAGTTGGGTTTGTGCTGACATCGCAGAGACTGATTAATCGTCTCTTTCCCTCTTCTCTGCCCCACACACCACCCATGCACTCTCCCCTTTTCTCTCTTACCCAAAATAAATAAATTAACATTAAAAAGAAAAGAAAAGGAAAGATGTTTGGTCCACATGAAAAAAGACATTACTGCTTTGAACTGCTCTCTGATAATTGGTCAAAATATGCTTGTTATTAACTTCAAAAATATTATTTTTTAAGTTTATTTATTTGAGAGAGAGACACAGAGAGATGGGGGGGGGCAAACAGAGAGGGAGAGAGAGAATCCCAAGCAGACTATGCACTGACGTGGGGCTCGATCTAACGAACCGTGAGATCATGACCTGAGCCAAAATCAAGTGTCAGACACTTAACTGACTGAGGCACTCAGGTGCCCCGTTTCAAAAATATTCTTGATTTTTATACTATGATAAAATTACATTGTATACAATAATTTTAATAAAAAAATTAAAAGAAAAGTTACTAAATTTATCCCTAAACATCACATCCTACTTTTACCTGCTTTTCTTCCCCAAACTTCCATCCACTTGGATAGCCCTCACCCACATTTATTATTCTTAGCACAAATTGCCGTCTCCTGTGTGTGACTGAAATGCCAAAATTTTAATAGTTAAATTCATCTTTCACTCAGAGAAAACATAAGGAAAGCCATAAAGTAAAATGGCACATTTAGTAAGAAGTTTTGAAATTTAAAGATAATCAGCTCCCCATACTTCTGTTAAACAGATTGAACCCAAGTGTAGGTTGAGTAGCTTTGGCCTTTTCTTTATGTAGCAAGATTGAGCTATCATGCCCCTTTAGGGAACACCTTCATCTATAATCATTTGGAATATGAGGATTTCGGTGTCTGCTCCAAAGTCAATTTCCCTGATGTACTTGGCTCCAGAGTATTACTCATGGGCACAACTTGTACATCTGCTTACCTTCTTGAAAGTCAAAAATAGCTTCTGGAACATGTTAGAAGGACTGTTTTACTGGCCCCATCCTCCGAGTGGACAGGGTATGAGAAATCAACATTTCTCTTAACCACCCATCTGAAACTCCTCAGTGCCCTTTTCTTATTACCTTCAAATGACCACTAACATAAAACTGTTATATGTGAAAGTTTCTTATAAATCTTTAAAAGAGATAGAGGAAAGCTAGAATCTATTTTATTATACAACAAAAACACATTTGAACATTTTTACTGCTAGTTTTCTTGGCCATCCATGCCAAGAGATCCATTCTCATTAAATATTTCTGGACCTGCTTTTCTCTGTCAAGGCCCTTCTCCAAGTTTCAAGACCAGCTATGCTTTCTTTCCTTAGATTTATAGTAGAAATAGTTCTCATAAAGTGTTATCCTCCTGTTTGACTTCTTCAACTCATTGAACCAGGTTAGATGGATTTAATCTTTATGATCAAAAGCTTATGAAGATGTCTTCCGAAGTGACAGAAGACCAAATTCAACATTATATGTGATAAAAGGCAAGTTATTTAAATTTTCAAAACTATTATTTCTCAGATATTTAGTGGAAATAATCACTCATCTCAAAGAGTGGTGTTGAGAATTAAGTGAACTGAAACATGTAAAGCACTTAGAATAGTCTGTGCTGTTGTACAATAGGTCTTTTATCTTAATCATTATTTTGTTATTGGTGATCACTGTTACTCATTTGAGAAATATATATTGAGTGCCAGTTGTGTGTCAGGTGCTATTAAAGAAATTAGAGGATCAGTGAGAGAAGATAGAGCCTGTGCCTCACTGAAAGTGGGAGAGAGAAAATAAAGAAACAAAAACATAATTCCAGATAGTGATATTGCTCTGAGGGAAAATGAAGCAGAGACAGGGTCATTTTCATAGTCAGGGAGGGCACCTCTAAGATGTCATTTGGATAGAGATCTAAATGATGAGAAAAAATAAGTCCAATGTAAAGATCAGTATGAAATGTGTTGCAGGCAGGAGGGACTGGAAGGGCAAACATTTTGTAGCTAAAATGAGCTTGGCATGGCTTAGAAACAACAAAGAAGGTTCAATTGCCTAGAACAGAATAAGCAATAGATGATCATCACAGATGAGGTCATAGAGCAGCTGTCTACTCATCTAGGACCTTGGATGTGATAGTAATAAATATGCAGTTTTTCACTGTCATGACAATGACCGGAGGGCTTTGACTACAAACTTACTGAACTCTTTTAGATTTTCAGAATATCTCTGCTGGTCTGGGTGTAATAAGACTTTAATGCATAGCAGCATGGAAGCAGCTTTGTGGATTAGGTTAATTCTACTTTCTCAGGAAAATGAGACACTAGGTTATCAGTTCAAAGTGAAAAGAAATATTTGAAGGCTTTAAGTAAAAAAATAAAAATGGTGAAATAATTACCTTAAGTATAACTGACCAGGGAAATATATAAGTATTCTAGATATTTCTAAGGGCCCGATCAGCATGGTTGTGAAGTTTTTCTCATAACTTGGGTTTAGGAACAAAGTAGGGGGTTAAAGGACAAGGTTACACCAGATTTGGTGTTCTTCCAGTGAGAGAGGAAGGCACAAACAAGTTGAGGCTGAAAAAAACCTAGAAGCAATACAGGTTTCTGTAAGGAGAAAAGAGACCTCAGAAGAAAGAGAAGAAGAGTGATAATTTGGTAAGGTCAGTTGATTAAAATGTGCTGAGGCAGTGAAAAAATTGGACAAGCATTACTAGATTATGTCTGTTGATCAATAGTGGTCAATGAATGAGGTCCTGAAATTGTGTGTTTTTTTTTTTAATAGGACACCATTATTAGAAATAACTGGATTTAGGGAATAAAAATTAATGGTGACCCAAGGTAGAGTATTATCTGCCTAACTGCAGAAGTTAGTAAAGTAACTGGCTTTGATTTTAGTCTTTAAAATGACATCTATTCATTTTTTTGTCCACCATTCTCTCATATATATGATCTTTCTAAAGACATATTTATAAGGTAGATTATTAGAGGTAAATGAGTCATTATATAGTTCTAGTGTGAGCCTTTTGTTATACACAAAGAAAATGAATTTAGAACCACATACTTGTTTGGGGTAACAATACCTTCTGGTGAAAATAGATTTCCAACTGCCCTATTAGTAAGTAGGATAGCAATGTGAGGGATTTCTAGCTTGTAAGATGCAAGCAGTAATAGGTGAATGAGAAATCTGTTAAAGATTATAGATCCACGTGGTATATGTCCTTTGGGCTTTTTCATTTCTTATTATTTTCTTGCCTGGAATTCAAAATAAATATGGGACTTTGCAAATAAGAAGATTATATCCACATACTAAGGAGATCACAGCATGAAGATGGGAAGGTATCCAAATCCCTAATGGGTTTGGTGGGGCAGCCCCATCAACACTCTCTCTAGACATATTATTATGTGTGAAAAGTCCTATATGGCACAGGTTAAATAACTATCAGTATATCTGTTTTCTTTCCCACTTTTTTTCTTACAGACAGGTCAGCTCTATTGCCAGTTAATCCATCTTTTATGGGAGCTCATTAAAAAAAAAAAAAAAAAAAACCACAAGAAAGAATCAGCATACTACTTGGCAAATGTTCCCCCATTTGCTGTGTCAGGAAGCAACAATGGAACCAAAATTTTTGCCACAGCTTAAAATGGTGTCCCATCTTTTATTTTTACTTTTTTAAAAATAAATTTCCAAGTATTCCTTAAAAGTTTTATTCTTTTTTAGAGAGGAGAGAGAGAGAGCAGGGGAGAGGTGGAGAGAGAGAGAGAGAGAGAGAGAGAGAGAGAGAGAGGATCGCAAGCAAGATCTCTGGTGCCAGCACAGAGCTCAAGGTGGGCTTGAACCCACAAACCATGAGATCATGACCTGAGCCTAAACCAAGAGTTGGTCACTTAACCAGCTGAGCCACCCAGGCACTCCAAGTGTTCCACGTTTTCAAACTACAGTATCTGGGTCTCCGCTGCCCAAGTCTCTCTTTCTTTATATAGTTCATTTACATTTTAGATTCTCTTAATTATAGTACACTACTAACCTCTAGTAAATTCACTAACATGATTACAAAAGCCACTTTATGGAAAATCACTCAAACTACTTAAAACAAATAGATTAGTTTTCCACATGTATCAAGAAAGACTTGAGAGAGATTAGGTTAAAATAAAATTGATATTGCATATTCATTTATAATGAATAATGAGAATAATTATTATAAGGAAATTATCCAAGGCGGTTTGCAAAAGAATAGTTTGCTTCTTCACAGCCAGCAGGATAGCCAGTCCTGCTCAAGCCACTGACTCATATATGACATAATGTAAGCATGAGAGTGACAACCCTATACCTTTGCCAGATAACAGAACCGAATCAAGGAGATGTCATTCCATCACCTTTATTCTATTGGTCAGAAGCAAGTTATTAGTTCTTCTGGTAGTCAAGGGCAAAGGATTTTACAAAAGTGTGACTCATTGCAGATTATTTTATGGTGTGTTAGCCACACTATATACGCTATTTTTTTAAAACTAGACATTCGAGCCCCGCATTGGGCTCTGTGCTGACAGCTCAGAACCTGGAGCCTGCTTGGGATTCTGTGTCTCCTTCTCTCTCTGCTCCTCCCCTGCTCACACTCTGTCTCTCTCTCTCACTCCAAAATAAACATTGAAAAAAAATTAAAAAGTTTAGAGAATGATGTTTGATTTCAGTCATTGTCAGTAAGGCATGATAAAAAAAACTACAGAATATGTATTTGTTATTTATGCTTATTTAGGTATTTAATTCTAAAAGCAGCTAAAGTCTGTGCTAATATGTGTTTTGTTTATTACTTTTTGATGTACTTTTAAGACTTTAATTTTGTATTAGCTCACTTTTCTTGAAATATCCACAGTCTATTCATAAGAATGGAGCATATTATGTTTTTAATATTAAAAACAGGAATTTTATGGGTTGATAATGAAAGCAAAACATTAGTACAGGAGTCCACTTCCTTTTACATATTGAATTACATGAAATGGCAGGAATAAGTTTGCAGAAAAAAAAGTTGTAATGATATTGGCTAATTATTAAGAAATTCCTTGAAGATTGTAGAAAAGATTGATTTTAATTGACAGAGAACCAGAAGAAATAACACCATATACTACACACATGCAGAAAGTTCATTATTTTTACTACCATTATCTTCCTTAGGTGCAATGAGGGAACTGTGTTGCCAAATAAATCTCAAACTAACATACAGTACGTATAGTATCATCTAACACGAACAATAACAGAGAAGTCCAAACCCTTTCGTCAGCCTATCCCACATGGACCAAGGCTTGGAAGTGGTTCCCCTACCAAACCCACTCCTGTTACCAATCCACAGGCTAACTCTCTCAGGAAATTTAAAGACCAGTGCTGAAGAGCCTGAAGTAACACTGGATCTCAACAAAACAACCTAGAAAATGCACAAATACATGTGCAAAGAAAAAGGAAAAGTTTTAGCATTTGAATACTGAGTATAATTGTGCTGCTTTAGGACACAAAAAACACAAGATGCTTGTCTGGGCACGGGGAAGTAGGAAAAGGATCTTGGTAACTAAGTGTTGCTGGATAGCATGGGCAGCTTTCTTCAACTGCACAACTAACCTGGCTGTGCTTCCAGAACCAAACCTCACCCACAGTTGTGATGGCAGATTCTTGTATTCAGTTTTCATTGTCTGTCAAACAAATGGAGAATCA